>NW_020170505.1:43834-116716 GCF_000524195.1 Echinococcus granulosus
GTCGCTTCAGTTGTTAATAGCTTTTCTGCAGAAAACGAGACTAGGACGGATGCCGAAGGAAGACGTCAACATCAACCCTTCTATTAGGGGTCATCACTATTCTCCCATCCGTAGCAAATGTACTTCTTCCCCTCCGCTGAGGTTTATCACGCAGAAGTGGAAAATCAGGATACGTCTTTTAAGATCGGGTTCGCTTTCCTCTGCCACCAATGTAGCGTCCCGGGACTCCCTGAAGACGAAAGAAGACACAATACTCCGGCAGAATATATATATTCAGCACGGAGAAGGTGTCTGAGCTATTGGCATGGCCCAAAAGGTCAGCCCACCCAGCGAGGTACAAGGGGGCTAATTCAAGGTACAAAAGTGGCGCCTCACCAGAACCGAGGGATAAACCACTATCGTATTACACCACCGCTTACTATATTCTAAATAACTTCTTGACTCATCTACCTACTCCTGTGCCTAAAAACCATGTTGTCAATCAACTTGTACCAGCAAATATTATTTAGGTAAATTCTATTTGTTCATTTTCAAGTGAAATAAGTGTATTTGTTACTTTTAATCTTCAATCTACATAAAGTTTAAATGCTTAAAATCAGTGTCTGTAACCACGTGTGCATAACTAAACTATTTCGAAGCATTAGATAGCTAACCAATGTAGTTTTCGTTTTTATTTCTCATGTGATATTTCTTGGGTTGTAAAGCCACTTTCGATCTACAGATTTTAGGGATGTGTGATTTTATTCAGGAATCCGTCGGTCTTGAATCTGGGACCTTTTCCGGCCTTATTGGCTATGATATTTATTTTAGAATTTGTTGTTGTGCTGAGACCTTATTCTGACTTTTAACCCAAGTTTGTCGCATAGTTTAGTAAAAGAATTAATGTGTGCAGCAAGACATTTCTACTTTCAATCTAAATTTTCACTTTTAGACTAACAGAATAAGAAACTCCCCTTTTGACGAGGTGGTTGATGTGTCCACTTCAGATTCGGACGAAGTATTGAGCACTACGTCGTTCATTGTTGAGGGAAAAGGTGTGATATAGTTGCGCTTAGTATATTTATAAATTGTCATTATGAATTTATCCGAAATTTCATGGAGTAATTTTTAACTTTCCAATCACTTTCAGACCAAATGGAGGTAAACAGGACAAATGTCTATATCTTGATATACAAATAAAAGCAGGCCCCAAATGAGCGCCTCCAACTATTACGCGGAAATTAATCAAATATAATGTAAAATTTCTGAGTTAAGGACTTATAAATAACCACCTTATAAAAAAGTTATTTGTAAATTTTTTGGCAGAACCTAGTTGATCTAACACTTGTAGCTTTTCCATGTTACACTATTATTGCGTACCATTACTTCGGAATAGCAGAAGAACTGCATCTTTAAAACCACTTCTAGAAGAAATCAACCATGTAAGGCGTTTTAATCCCTATCATTTCCCCAGTAAGTACGTGCTTGTGGCATTTGAGTGAAGAGTGTTACCAGTATCATCCTTTATTATATTTAAGTTTGTACTCTATGTGCTTGAGTAGATGAGTTTATAATAAGTTGTTACGAAATATTTAGCCGATGGAAGACAGAAAAACAGCATGTCATACTGATCACAATAGTGAAGTAATTGCAAATTATTTTGAGTCGGACAGTGAAAAGCGAAATAGAATTAGCAAAATCAGTTTGACCAATAACTCAGCCAAAGCTAGCACCTGTAACACATCTGATGAAGAAAATGATGAGAATGAAAGTAGGGAAGAGGACGATGGAGCTAGTGACGGTGACGTGGACGAAAACGAAAACTCACACCTGGAACCAAGTACTGGGTAAATATGGGCACATCTACCTAGCTGATTACCTCTTCAACGAGACGTATGAGTCGCATATATTTTTCAGGCTATACAATCCGGCTGACTTTGAACATTTGATAGTTTTGCCAGAAGTGAAGGAGATGTTCCAATATATTCGGAGGTATAAACCTCAGAAGATTGACCTTGAAACAAAAATTCGACCCTTTATCCCAGATTATATCGCTGCTGTTGGTGACACTGATGCCTTTCTTAAAGTAGGTTCGACTAAAATGATCGTGAAGTCCCTGGTCATCTAAAAATTCGCCTTCTTGATTTTGCGTCTGTAAGGTGCCTAGACCCGATGGCAAACCTGATAACCTGGGCTTAATTTTGTTGGATGAACCCAGCACCAATCAATCTGATTCAACAGTGCTTGATCTTCAGTTGCGTGCAAGTTCCAAACAAAAATCTTCTAAGGAAATGGTAATTTCCCATCAGCTGAACTGTGGCATAATTATGGCAAAAATGGAATATTTACGTACGCATGCTATTAATTCCTCGTAGATTTCGAATGAAGGCGTCCATGTATGAGAGTGTCCTTTAAATTTTGAGCCAAAAGTACTATATTTTCTTCACTAAGATAAAATCTCAGAGATATCTTACGCTTTGATTACTGTTATGGTGAAAGAGCGGTGTCCTTTAACACATGGTTTCTTCCACGAAATTAACAATCACACTGGATTTTGCTGTTGATATGAATTCTTAGACCATGTCTTAATAGGTAAATTTAGAAATCGTACCCCTGCCATTTTAGTTATCTCAAAATACAATGTTTCGTTTACATTAAGCGTTTATTCTCATATCGCATAAGAGAAGCATTATTTATTGAAGCATCACAGTACCAAAAAATTGCTGTTACATCTGGAAAATAAGAGCGAATACAATCTCATTAAAGGGCATTTAAATGGTGCTGTGCCTAAGTTCTACTACTTGCAAGGTTTGATCGCAGATGGATACCCCACAATAGAGTGTCGTCCAAATGAATACTCAACTTTGGCGTTTTTTTTCTACCGCCGTAGATTGTCAAAAGTATCGAGGATCTAGAGGAGAATGGAAAAGAAATTGACAAGTGGATCAAAAATATTACTAACCTTCATCTTTCCAAACCACCTCCAGCTGTTCACTATACAAAGTATGCATTTCGTTTTAATATTAACTCCTTTAGCTTTAAATTCAGGCATACTGTGGAGCTAAGTTCGTCGGCGATTTTGTTAGAATAAATGGAAGTCTTGCGCTACTTACTGTTCTCATATTTTTGTGCCTATAGTCTACTTTCAAGCTTTAATAATTACTTGTCACTATTTGATCGTCATATCAATTTTATATTCTCTAGGTTTATCCTATACGGATATCCTTTTACTCCACTTTTCTTAGATCTATGTCGATTTTATGCTAAACAATACTGCATTATGTGCATTTTATAAATCATAACACCTCCTGTTTTGTGTATTTGTATATTTAACCTCGTGTTCGTATTTTTGTTAATTATGTAAAATACAACTTGGGACCATGATGGGTCTTTGCCTGGGCAGACAGACACTGTGCTGGAATTATCTTGCGGACGAGTATTAAAACAAGTGGCATGCCCAGTAATTTAATTTGACATCAACTCTGATAATTCCAAAATACTAGTTGTTGGATCTATGAGCATTCCTTAGTAGTTGTATAATGAGTTTGTTTGACATTTTTAATATTCAAATAGGAATTTGGTGAATGTCTTTTCATACTAATAACAGTTAAATGCACATAGTGAAGAAACATTACGGCTGAGACTGGAATCCAAAAATTACTTGACTTCAGGTGATCCGCTTAAATATACTGCTTCACACCAAGGCAGTCACTTTGTAAGCGTTGAAGATATTTTCAACAGCAATGATTCATTTTAATGGTTCCACACGACTGATCCCTTTGGGGTGCCTCTGGGAAAACTTATCAGATATGTATTTTTTTTAGTTTTCATAGTGTCACTGTCTAACTTTTGGAGCAAATAGTGATTAATGGTGATTGAAAACAATAAATTCATCTGCAGCTAGCCTTCTCAGTAATTTCGTTCTTTGAATCATACGCGGGTGGATAATTTAGTAAGACATATCAAACTGCGCAGCATAATTTGATGACTTCTTCAAATGAACGAATCATTCCCACAATACTGGGAAAACACATTGCTTTTTTAACAATACTTCATTAACCTTTTTTTAATCGGTGTACTAAGCTTAATTGCCTAGACCAACAAAGCAAGTGCCACTAATTTACTTTAGTCGTTTAGCTTGGAAAACTGCCATTAGTTGTTAAAGAATCGCATACTGGTCCTACCCTCATGTTTTCAGTAGACTCTACACATTAGCATCACTTCAGAGCACGAGTTGTGCATCCAAGTTTAGTAACAGCATCTAGATAAATAAGACGATAATGGGGGTCTTTTGCATTTTTAAGAGTTTTTTTTTTTTCATTTCACAACGTCTGTAATTTTTGCAGAAACTATTTATGGCTAGTGGACAAAAGTCTGCGAAGCCATCTATTTTGTACTAAAGCCATATCTAGAAAGCGAAATACTTTTGCTCAAAGTAGTTCGCTCCCCTGAAGCAACTTCAGTTTCCGCCACAGACAAGTAACTTAGGTTTAAAATCAAAGGAAATCTGCAATTCCAAAGTGTTCACGCCTTACTACTGACCTCTATTGTGATTATTTTGATGCCTCTGAGAGGAGGGCTAATGCATGATATCTTTCCGGAAATTTTTGTTTATTTTAACTCAAAAAGTAAAGGTAAGGGTTTGAATTCGACATTCCATTGCTATCACTTTTGCTTGAGATGTGGTCATAATTTTTCAAAAGCGTTAGTTATTGAATAAATCCTACTTTACTCGAAATTAGACTCATAATAAGCCACAAAACGCAGATTTTTTTCATTTCCGGATAAAAGATAATGAAAGTTATCAACTTTGAGAAAGTGGATAACAATTTGTGATGTTAATGGGACGTAAATTATCGAAGCGCTGGTACAGACATCACCAATTTTTATATTCATTGAGTGACTGAGTGAGCGGCGGATGTCAGTAATAGCATCGTCGTATCATGAGAAACCGGTGTCTGCGGTGCTGACTTGTAGCGAAGACGGTCGTGTCATTGCCTGGCACAACCATCCAGCAAATCAAAGTGCGCACTAACCATTTGGTACTGCATACAATCATAGGATTTGCAGTGTTGTCAATTTCAATGCATGGAGTGATAAGAAAACACTGTTAGATCTATTCATGAATTAGCATGTGTATTCGACGACACCCTTAAAGATGACGTTATGACGCAGGATCACCTAAGAGGAAGTGAAGTTGGCACAAAAAGCGACCCACACCTCATTCGAAATTACATGTCACTCTCATAGTGTACCTGTCTCCTCCTAGTCATGGTATTTGATCGTGAAGTATAGATAAATTGTAATGTTTGCATATAAGCACGGAGTTTATTAATAAATACATGCAATGTGAGGTGCAGTAGGATCTTATCTTTCTCTACCTCTTAGCAGTAGACGACAATTGTTCTCCTGGCTAATACCTACCTTTTTATTTCCACGGAGGCTTTAAATCAAATTTGTTTTTGTCTTATGGACAACTTTCTCTCCTTCTAATGCACAGTGCAGCGGATTGCCAATGGATTTACAAAGCGTGTCTCAAATGTTACTTTAATGTACCTTTTAAGAATATTCTACATGTTTTGGTTGATCTTAAACTACATCACTTGTAGCCTGCCCCCTCAATAACATCAAATGTCTATTGTTCCAAGAAGGTAAAAATTACCAATTCAGGAATCTTCTGTTTAAATTTGTACCCGATTTCCCTGGTTCAGGACTTGCTAACCTATCCTAGTTACTGGATTCGGACTGGCGCACTGTTACTAAGATTGTGCAGGAAGAGATAGTAGGAGTGAATGCGTGCTGATCTGCGTGAATTTAAATCTTGCTTGAAAAATTTCACATTTCCAACCTGCATTATTCCTATTTTTATTTTATAGAAAAGGTGGTTCCGTTTTTGTTTTGAAATTAGGCAAGCTTACAGAAATTCATACGCTTTTCTATCCTATATCAGACTTTAATCCACCATTTTAAGCTTAACTGCGTATGCTTTGTAAAATGCGGTGCTTAAGTAACTGAAGGTATCCTACTTGCATAGACTGCGTTAAATGTTCCAATGTTATGCAAAATGCCGTAAAATAATTATGCTTTATTAATTACGTGATCTTGACCGTTAAAATGAAGTTTGTGATTTAGAAATTTGTGGTATAAGTAAGATGCTGGCAATTTGGCATGCTTTTTGCGCAAATAAAAAGAGGAAAATAAACGTATAATAACTGGGCACGAATTGTGGCGCACAATGCAAGCATGTTAGAAATGGGATAATTTGGTAAAATTAGACATGCCATTAACATTGATGAGTGTGTAATTTGTGCCCTCCACAAAGACAGTAGTAATGGTGTTTAGGTGGTACTAACATTTTTACTTTACTACAAGGGCTATAGTAATGCATCCGTTCGATTGTTACTCCCTCACTTTACCCAAGATTAACATAAGTGTTATTTGTCGGCATTCATTTGAAGGCCATGTAAACGAATTGTTCCTGATGGGCCGTGCATGTATTTACTTTGAGTTACTATTTCAAATATTTTTAAAAATAGACCCTACATGTGGTGTGGATAATAAGTACTGGCAGAAGGATAAAACTAAATAGCGTTCAATCGTATTTACTTTCTATGGTTTACTAACTTCAATTCCTCCCTATTTTTATGAATAATATATACTGGTCATACAACTTTCAAATACCACTTTTGTTAACAACGATTTTGAGTTAAAAACTCCAAAATTTGTTAACTCTCACGAGCAATCTCTTTAGGTAGCTGAAGTAACTTCTAACCGCATTGTATCTTCATTGAATGTAGCACATGTATTTATATAAGAGTACAATGACCAAAACCAGTCCACTTTGGTTCTGCTCCTCACATCGTATACCGCTTAAATACTACCTAGAAAAGTGGTAAGGTCTCTGCTCGTCTGGGAGGCGCTTAAATACTTTCATCACTTCAGTAAACTTGTGTTGACGTAGCCAAAAGGAATGTCTATCAGGTAGGTAGGCATTATTAAACTATTTCACTACCGACCACTGTAGCTTAAATGAAACAATCAAACAGAAATATTATAGCCTTTCTTCCTAGGCCAATGCCGGATTTGACATCCCTCATGAGTGAATGGCCCGAGGATTTTGAGAAAGCTCTGACAATAGCGGAAATGCCTACGGCAGTACTCAACTGCAACCTAAAAGAATATGTTGAAATAATATGCGGTCAGTTTTTGTGGACTTAATTTCACAGTCAGTATAAACAGGATTTCTGAATGTTTCATTAATGCTTTGAAAAGGAAAAGTAATCAGTTGAGAGAGGTTTGCTTATAAAATTGTATAATAAGACTTATTTTCTTCCATCCAACAGAGTTTGCGTGTTTCTTAATACTTTTCGAGCTTGCTCACGGCTTAATGAGGAACAATTTAAAAAAAAGGACGCTAAAAATGGGGAAAAAATACCACAACTTTAACTGCTAACCAATTGTTTTTATGGGATTTTAGCTATAATGGATATTCCTGTGTATGGTAATTGCATCGAATCTCTTCATCTCCTCTTTTCTCTTTACATGGAATTTAAAAATTCGCAAGTATGACTTAATCTGTTTTTGTTATTAAATTAAACTTCCTTTATAAATAAATGCATTCTCTTCCATATTTTAGCATTTCCAAAAGAACGAGGGTAGAAAGTTAAGCAAAGAAGCAAACTCTGTATCCTAGCTCTACTTCTCACCGTTTTTCCATTATTTTAACCATTCACTGAAATAAATACAAAATATCAATCTGATAATTTTGTTTTTTTGGTGAATATAAACAACTTTTATCCTTAACTATCCTGTGCTCAGATTGCTAAATGAAGCCTGTAAATCAGTAAATGCAAGTAATTTTTAATAAGTTAAAGTACTTCTAACTAATCGAGCAACTTAGTTCAAAGATCACCTACAGTTGTGAAGACTAAATTAATGCAATTTCTTTAGTAGCAGGTGAGGGTTTTAAGTTAGTTAGTTACTTCATTGGGTTGATGTTTTATTTTATTGTGTTTGAGCACTCGTGAGAAGATGTCAGCTTTGACAGTTAGCAGCGATGTACTGACTATGGGGTGTCACTAAAGTACAGATATTTTACAAGTTTGAAATTACCTTCCTGTGCTAATGGTGTTAAAAACCTACACAAAATTACCAGCATTTATTTAACAACATCTGCTTATCTCCTTCAACCAAGGTCTTGTTGATACAGTAAAATTGACTGTGGATGAATATGAAAGTACAAATTACCGCCTCAAAAATTGAACCTCCACCAATGGTAATTTTCTGGTTGGTAAATTTGGCATAACTTGGCAGCCAATCTATTGCAACTTCGAAGGTGTCTGAAGACCCTTCACAGTGTTTCTGCATGCGATAGATCCATGGCACTGGCGGGAAACGACCACAGCTAACGAAGTGTACCCTCATGCTAGCAGCCGTGTTTGCAGAAAAGTATGTGGGCCTCTATTTCATGTCAATTAATGCGTCTACCATTCTACACCCTCACCGGTTTATCCATAAGTTGACACACCTTATCGTCTTCTCATAGATCCAGTTCTGTTCACTTAGTGTAAACTGTTGCGTTTAAATCAAAACCTTGGACACTTCATTGTATGCCAAGAGGCAATCAAGCAGTTGCATCACTCTTAACATCATCGTACCATTACCAAAGCAACTTCTCAAAGAATCGCAAAATTTCTTCACACCAATGATTAGCTTAAAGTACTTTCCTTTGAAGGCTACCAGGCGTAGACAGTCTGAACTTTTGTACTTTGGAAGTTGAAGCTTCCATTATCATCTGTTGGCGGATTAAATAGTTGTTAAACTTCCCTTCAATTCCCATATTATCTGGATTTCGGTGACTTGAGCTTTAATAAAACTCAATAAAAAAAATATTACAATCTCGAAAAGTTTTGGAAGGATACTCACTAAATACACTGACAATGCCTTTTATTTGTCCTTTATTAATTCTTTTACTTAGAATAGAAAATAATCCAGTATCACCATCTGAGAGTACTCCAAGTTAACAGTTCATTTTCGTTTATATAAAAGCTAGTTCGCATTGTTTTGATATTGATGATACTGACCAGATTTTGTAGATCAATTCGCATCTCTCATCCCTAAATTATAACTGCAATTTTTTTTTTCAGTTATACACTAATTTTCGGAAAAATACGCCTGTGTCCTATTGCACAAATACTGATAGATCGTTGTTTAATGTTAAATCAGGCAGTTCAAAAAGTAAAAGTCGAAAATCAAATTATAATTATCAATGCACTAGTAAAAAGGAAACTGTTTAATGTTTTAAGACAGTTGCTCGTTCTGTCGTAAACAACAATGCGAAGCAAACACTATTTCATGTATTTGAAGAAATAAGTAAGGTGATGTGAGCATTTTGGATTTGTGGCAAAAAGTGGTTTCATGATGGATTGTGCAAATTTGTGAAACCACAAACAAGTGTTGCGCGGAAACGTAGGTGTCTCTGTGTGCAAGCTGACTGCACACCCTAAGTCATCCATTCTCATTTTTGGATTGGTGGCGTGAGTACACACTACAACAGGATTGGCTGAGTTGGTTCACTCTTAGATCCAATTTGCGAGTACTCGCCATAAATAATATTCACTCACTTGAAAGCACACGAGTCATAGTCATTTGCAGCAGACAAAGGCGCACAAAAACACGCCAATGGGTCTACGATTCGGTGCACGTCGACCAAAAGAGAAGCAGACAGATGACAAAAAGACGCGAAAAAGCAGCAAGACAAAGAACGCAGACAAGTCAAAAACTCTACCACCAACAGGTGCTGGAAGTGCAAACAAGTCGGCTGATAAAGGCTGTTCAGAATCCTCCATCCCCAGTTCAGTCAATACAACTGCTTCCAACAATCTCTACAATTCACAGTCAGCCGGCAATCGCGGCGTCCTCTTTCGAGACAATCGATTTCCCGATGGCACTGCAATGCCTCGCATCCGAACACAACAGACACAAATCAACCCACCAGGGGATGACAGAGAAGGACATGCCTCTCCCACGGGCTCTGTCTATTCTTCGGCCTCCATCCAGCCTGCTTTTCTCAGCTATGCATCTTATCCTTCTTCCTATGTCCCTCAGTTATCCACAAAACCCGTTGAAACCACGACCAGAATACGTGAACATAGCCACAGTGATACTGTCTATCAGTCGGTGTACCCTGAACCCCTGCCCAAACCTGACTACCCCGTGTCCAACGACGGCACCGGAAACTCTAATCGAGACAGTGGACTTGACACGGAATCGCGCTCCTCTTCTACCGGAAAGCCGGTCAAGGCCGGTGCGATTGAAGAATATTCCCGGTGGAAAGTAAGTCGATTTTTCATTTCACGGTAGGCCTAAATTTCCAAAAGTCCTAATAGTGCTTGTCGAGATCCCATTTAATGCGGTATTAAGTGAGTCAATCATCCACCACACTTGATGTCTTCTTACGGATTACTGGCCAAGGAAAATGGAACAATAACCGAATTGAAGTTCTGCGGTTTACAAAACTACATTTCTAGTTAAAACTCAATCCAAGCGGGAAATTTACTTTGTGTTTCCCTTAAAGCCTTTGTTAAGCAAATTAATTTACCTTAAAAGGTTCCTTGACAAATTATTTAACCTTGTGTTGTGTCACATTATAATGTGGTTAAGCTCTAAAATCATGCATTTTTACTACAGTTAAAATAATTACAAATATTGTTTAAGCTGATTAGAAAATGTCCAGGAAAACTCAGGAAGATTAGGCCAATTAATTGTTGGATTCACTCTAAAATTGTGCGTTAATCTGCTTACTATGGGGATATTCAAATCGGAATCCCATGTCATGCACAATTTAGAATATTAGATTCTCACGAGTGATTGACACTTGATAGCGCATTTTAAACGCAGTACCACTGATCTTGTGTAAGAGTAAAAGTAAATGAGATATTTCTGTGATATTTTCAGGGCGCATCACATCAAGGAGCTGCAAGACAGGGAAAAGGCTTTCAATTACAACACTTTAGCCATGACATGCCAAATAGTGTCTATAATTTCAGTGAGTCACCTCAAATTTTACTACCAAAAAATTACCCAATCAATCGTGATACACCTGATTTTGTAAACTTCGCGTTTACCATGCCATCGCGTCGTCAAAAGCAACTGAATACCAACGGCACCACCTATGGTACCTCTGTGATACCTCGCAAACGGCTGAATCAGAAGGATCTTGACGAAAAGGCGTACCGTCTGCGATCTGCAAATAGACAATACCGTTGCTCTTCCAGTTCATGCTCTGAAGATGTTATTCGAACCTCACGTAGCACAATGTTCTTGCAACGCATTCAGTTAGATGATGGACTGACCTCTGAGAAGCGTAATTACGGACCAGGATCTGGTAGGTCAGGAAGACCATTCAGGAGGGAAGCCGAAAGCGAGGAGTATACGGCCAGATCGGTTTCATGTGGATTACCACGCGATCAGCCTCTTCGGGGAGGGTACTTCGAAGAGAAAAACGAGGTGGACAGATATGGGCGTCTGCCACCGGTCAAGCGGCCGGTCAGCAGAACACCGGACAGAAGAGAGGCCTGGGGTTTTGTTAATGAAGAAGATAATGAGGATGTCTCGGAAATTGGAGAGAAGGCGGAAGTCGACAACTCGGAGGAGGAAACTTCAGACTCTCAAGACGCTCCCTGCTATCCTAGCCTTTCAAGGGGTTATCATGGTCGATCCCGGATGCAGCCAGATTTTTTAAGGCAAAGCAGTGCACCTTCAATGGCCAATCGTAAAATCAGCGTTATCAAACTGTAGAAGATATGGATTACTAGAAAGGTCTTCATTTCGTTTTAAACTTTCAGTGTCAAAATGATGCCATTTTCTGGATATTTGAGTCTCTTTCGTGTTGCTGGCACATGTGATAGTAGTGTTGCATGAAAAATATGTCTAAAGCCTCTCTTCAATTTAATACACACCTATTTTATCAACTCCATCTTTCCATTATGCTTGTCAATGCCCTAATATGTGCGAGTGACTAAATTAGCATGTGATGCTACCCCCAGAAGATGAATCATTAAAACTTGAAGTGCCTTTACAACATAATTATCTGTCACAGTTAGGGCGCTCCACTTTCTGTTTTACGGATTATTGTGCATCCAATTTTGATTGATACTTTTGCCACAAAACAGATACAGCGAACAGATCATTCAAGCGCTTTCAAACATCCTCAGCTAACCCATAACATAATTGATGGCGGTGCTGGGTGTGTGTTAAATCCGGATAGATGACGAATCCTCATTTGAGCCGCCTGTCAGATCTTCTTGTTGAGGTAGGTAGTCATTAAATGCATAGCTACGGTCAAGGTAAAATACAGCTAACATCATATTCATAAAACGATGCGCAGTAGAAAAGTAGAAAATTTGTTTAAAGTGCGAGTATTACGAAAGCCAATTTTCTTACCATGAACCTCCATAGACTTACTTGAATGAAACAAGGCGTGCAAAACGACTGTTAACATCTACCTTACCAATGGTTAACGTTGACACAAGAGTATTCAACTGCTTCAATCAAAAAAACCAGTCAATTATACGGTAAAAGTCAAAAATTGTGTGTGGGGTGCTATTAACATTCGACCGTTCACTTTGACTGAACTATTCAACAATGCTTATACAGGATCCTTAATCGAGATAAACAAGGTAGACTCGGAGTTAATTATTTCTTGACAAAAAAGAGGAAATTTTTCTCATTATTAGACCGTGAAAAGAAGTTAGCCATTTTTTAACAGAGCATTGAACAATTTTTCCTCGCTTTATTTTAAGCTTCTGAGGTGCATTTTACGCAAAAGGGCTGTAGGGTGGATTGGTGACATATCCGATTTCCTGTACCCCAGAATGAAGACATGTAATCATTCATACATCTATATGCACACATGTGAGCCTGTCCGGGCACAATATATGACAGCCAAAAGGAAATAAAGAAGTGGTGCTCTGTCGCGACACATTACTTCCGCGTAATCGCAAATAGGGTATTGGTATAATGGAGCCCCGCTTTCGATATTTTATCCGTACGTAAGATGGAAAACTGGACACAATGAAACAGAATTTGCCATATGTAGTAAAGTAACTGTCGGCCTTGCCATGAATTCATTTTTTGGCAAAATATTCGACCACAATTGAGGTAATGAAACACAATGCTATCTTTCCTGGCCAATCATTAAAACGAAACATCAGAAGGCGTGCTGTGAGGGAATTTGAAAAGCAGATTGCCTTTTGGTTTTTGACCCCGAATATCGTGATTAACAGGCATTAATTTGTCGAAGCTGTAGTAATTTTAGTTTTATTCATCCAGGATTCTCTAGAAATGGTACAATTCCATCTCTGTCCTTGTAGATCTACAAAATTGGTCACTCGTATTGAGGAATCGACACTTCGTAGCTTTTTTTAGTGTGGATAGATTGAGTCGAGGGATTAAAAAAATTTAAATAATCCATTGCGATAGCGTTTTGTAACTTCAGTTTATAGCCAACTCATTTCTCGTTGGAAGTATAAAATGAGTCGGAGGTCAGGCAATGAGTATTTCACATTAGTTGCTTCATAAACTAACTATCGTCTCTATTTAGCTGGATTTTGATGAACTATCTGAAGGCAATGGAAGATGTGGCTCGAAAGGGAGGAACCAGTCTTTCCGACATGGTCCTGTTTTCTGCTTGCAGCACCACAATTGAAAACTAATCCTGCATATTAAGTAGGTCTATGAAAGTCCTTTCCCATGAATACACCACATAAGCTTCTTAATAACCTCTTCTAGATTGAAGCGATTTGCTGATTTGCATAATTTATGGAAACAACTTGAAGGAATCTACCACTTCAACCTTGTGTTCTTTTATTGAAAATCGTGATTCTTTAGGCACTAAGGACTTGCGCATAATGAAAAAGATCTATGTAAAAATTAGGGGGTGCCCAAAAATTCAGCTCCCAGGGCATCCATTAACATGCGGAACTTTGAATGCTACCCAGCAATAATAGCCACTTGTAAACACATGCGAATCGGTGTCTCATTCTTTTATTGCAAATATCTGCCAGAGTACAAACTACAGCCACAAAACCATCTTTTCTCCGTTTAAACAAAGTTAACGTTTACTATTTTAATTGCACTTGATTGTTTGCGTTGTCAATCAACCAGTAGTTTTTACATGACCATTTTTCAAGAGTTGCATTTTATTGCGACTTCTAAAACATCTTCACTTGCAGCTTCTGTTGTTGTTCCTATTAAAACAAACAATTTTTTAACACACTTTGGTGGTTACCCGATTCTCTGTTATTTGCATTGTCAAATCGTAATTCTTTTGGTATTTGGAAGAATTTCCACTAAGTTACCTTTCTGTGTATCAGCACATTTTTATAATGAGCCTTGTAGAACGCTAAGCGTAGAGGCGCTTGCTAAAATGCTGCCTAATTGTCTTCGAAACGACAATGGCCACTTTTACGAACAAAAAATATTGTGGTTTTGCTATTTAACTTAATTCAGAAAAAAATCTCAAAAGGAGTTTGGACGAACAATCGATGGTATCGTACCCTCTCCAATTGTGGAACCTGTAAAGAAATTACGCGTCATTCCCCGCACACACTCATAAAGGAAGACCTACCAGGATTGGACTTGCTTTAATTGAGATGACGACACTAAAATTACTGGTTTTTATGGCATTGGTAGCGGTAACAGTGACGTCAATGACTAGCCAAAGACACGGGTGTCGTGCATTTGCAAATGAGTGTGGTATGACAAGAAATGGCATGGGCTCCGAAGTAGACGTCATCGAAGACCTGGAAAGACAGGCCGATGGGCGGTTTGCACTGCTTTACAGTGCATTCGGATGAGTTCATTCGAATGTCAGAATTATCTTCATTTCTCTGGATGTCTCATCTAAGTGACTAGTCATTACATCTGTCAAAGCACTCCATCATCTAAAGCTGACTTATTACTCACAAGGTGCCTCCAATTTTCAACCGCATCACCCTAGGCATAACTACGTTCAAAGGGATTTCGATATTTTTCTGCTTTGATGACAGAAAAGTATGCCTACGTGTAAAAGCTGTAAATTTAGGTGCCATTTAAATCTAGCAAGCTATGAGAGAGTGAAACATACAGATTTGGTAATCATGCAACGCCGATGTCTACGGAGAAACATCCAGTTTGTTTTGCCTCAATGTGCTGTCCCTTTGGGTGAAGAATGCCCACTAGAGCAGGTGCTCCGGTATATTTTTCTCAAACAAGTTACCCTAAATATTCCCATCAGAATATACTATTAATACTTGACAAAGTTGTGCAGGTAATCCATTAGTCATTCAACAACACTGTTACTGGAGCTACATTATTTACATTCCTTCTCAGTAAATAAACTTTTTCATTAGCTAAGCAGGGTACTTACGTAGAGTATATTTCGCTAAGTCGATGTGTATATTGTACAGTGCTTGTATATTCAACGCCATCTACTGCTTAGACATGTCAGTGCATATACCTGGCACGAGACAAATACCAAAGTCATCGCACTATTTAGAATACGTTATTCAAGCGTGTGTGCGTGTGTATACACCCCGCGTGGGCATTGGCTCCTCTCTCTCTCTCTCTCTCTCTCTTTTAGTCCTCACAGTCATATTCGTGACCTTTCAGTTGGCTCAGCGTTATCTCGTCTTGAATCTCCGATAGTTTTTCATCCTTCTCCTCCTCCATACCTTCCATTGAAGTTGCCTTATCTTTTAGGAGCCCCTGATAGTGACGAATGTTAGCGCTTAGCGGGCCCGACTCCACTTCGTGGAAGAGTTCATGATGAGCAGCGCTTAAATACTTGCGTTGTTGGCGTTGTAGCATCTCTCGGTAGCATCGGCGATTTACCTAGGTATGAGAAAAAAAAAGCGATACTTCAAGCAATCCCATCAATCATGCATAGCACCTAGATTGGTATTACGCATATAAAAGGTTGTTTAGGTAGATTACGAAGGTTTTTAAGCTCTTCAACGAATGTAAAACCTTAGAGTCTGAGGTTTGATGAAATAAAATGTACTGACCTCAAAAGTCTTATATTTTAACAGCCGTAATGGAATAATGACGATGCGGCTAGGTGAAGCTACACCACAGTTGGAGCGTTGGATGGGGGGCTCAAGTGGTTACATTATTAGTGGCACAGTGTAGTTAGACATATAACAGGCATCACTGATGCTTCAAAGGACTCACTCAAAAAATTTGTCAATATTTGTTTGCTAGAATAAAAAGCGTCGAAAATAAACAGCTGCTGACTTGTCAAAAGCTGACATCACTTCTGTCGTGACAACTACGTTAGGTACTTTGACCTCAAAATTTGCTTCATGAATGAGACCTGCAGTAAAAGAGTCTAAATTGTCCGTTAAATGAAGCTCTTGCAAAAATCCTCTCGAAAGTATCCTTGAATATCTGACATTTATGTTGAAATAATCGTAGAAAGGCAAATAGGCGTTAATGTCGCATTGAAGTGGTAGCAAAAGGCAAGAAAGAACAGTATGGGCAAACCACGGAATATGGATTTAATTAAAAACGAATAACACAAATGGGCTTCCTGTTGAACAACACCGACAAGCTAGTAAAAAGTTCTGTTATACAATTCCAAAAGGTATGCATTTGGAAGCATTCACACTGTGACAAAAGACATCGTACCGTATCGACTGGTCCCAATTCCCTTGAAAAATTCCATGATGGCTCAAGACACCAGAGAGTGTTAAGAATGACCACCTACAGCAAACTGGAGCTGCCAAGCACCAAATTTATTTTTAGTTGTTTGTGGTACTACCCAGACTTTTCCCGTATGCTGTAAATAGCATCCTATGAGAGTGGTATGTATATCCCATTAGTCCACGCTTCCATGTTTTCTGACATCTGCATGATTAACTCGGATTTTACAAAAATCGCCATCTTGGGAACCTACTAGAAGACAGGATCACAATGTGAAAAGTAAAAGGTAATCAAAAACGGGTTTAAATCTCCCACTCCAAGGTGTCCTAGATGGACAGCCTATGGAAGAAATTAAACAAGGGCGGCTCTCTCCCTGTAACAAGGGAACACACCACATGGCACTATTGTCACAATTCTCTGCTCACAGTAACTAGAACTGCGTGGAAATATCAGATGATACGGTCTCACAGTGTTATGTGTGAAAGTCCAGAGTTCAAATGGCATTTGCTAAGCCTATTAAGCCTCCCCTTCCTCCTACCCTGTGACACGACGGAAATTTGAAGAGCTCTGTGAGTGTTTCACTGTGAGATTACACAATCCTGAAACCAAATCCTTCAAGACCATCCTTGACAAAATCACATTTCATATGCTATTTCATCTCCTGTCTGTCCTTTACTTACGATTACATTACCCGAGATCTCTGAGAGCGCAGTGCGTAGCAATGTTTTAAAAGTCTTAAAGTTGACGCCCGTAAAACATTGGGATGGAGAAAAAAATCCCCTTTCTCGAACTAATAACCAAGCTAATAAACAGACATTGAAATCAACAAAAGTAAACATTCGACGCCAACTTAAATCAAAATGGGAGAGACTTAAGCCCATGTTCTGTTGAATTTCGACAGTCAACCATCAGCAAATGTCACTCAAGACTTGACAATTTTGAATACTACTTCACAACAAGTTTGAAACAAAAGTAGGAGGAGTATTTAGACATACACTTTATGCTTATTTCATATCGCTACTTTTATACCACTATTGGAAATTTGATAATAAAACAATTGTTTCTCATCCCTAGGATCAGTAATTAACCCTACTTTAATGCCGCCTTTGTTCTACAATTCACGACAAGGCACTTCCCTGTGTGGCATAATCTGCAACTGCATTAATGGCCACTTGCAATCTAGTCGTCAGGGCAACCCCGGAGAAACGAGACCCCGGATTATCATTAACTAAATTTATCACCTAATGGTAACCTCTGCTTTGTTTTAATATCAAGTATAGCCTTCATAAGCATTGTACTAGGCTTGAAAGTAAGTTTAGCACAGCCCTCATTTTTATCCAGCAATATTCATCTAGTTGACAAGCGTCCTCACCTATTGCGATGAAAAGGGAAATTAAGACCTGCAGTTCATTCAGTCAATGTTAAAGATGTAAAAAATCATTCACTCCTGTATGATCCACTGAAGGATTTTTTTTGGGCCTGTTTCCTTGCCAAAAAGCAGCGGATCACATCCTCACCGCGGTGCTAGAAATGGTAGGTCTTGCGTAGACCTACGCATATTTAATCCACGTATGTTCAAACTATTTTCTGGAAGATTTTACACACTGAGGTTAAGTGGGTGGGTATGTGATGGACAAAATTTGAAAAATGATTTTTGGGTACTTTAACCTAAAACAACCCCTAAACATGTTTGTCTGACCTTATTAATTGGTAGAAAGTAGAGGGAAATCTTGTTAATTTTGAAATTACTCCGTAAAGAACAGCAAGTTGAAGCCAGTCAAGGTAGATTTTTCCTCAATATTTGGAAATTGAAAGCACTTTGTGTCCTTCAGTCAACCACAAAATCAACATTTCTCGTTTCAATCGGTGCGGTTGGCAGATTGTAAAATCAGTGGTAAGGAAGCTAAATTGAATAAATGTCTCGTGACAAAGTTTAGTAAACCACCCATTTCTCCTTACTTCCATCCGGACAGTCATTTAAGTAATAACAGGAATGTATCACCTTTCAATATCACATAAAGTTTTCCATAAAAATAGTGAAATGTAGGAAAAAAAGGGGAGGGAGAATTATTCTTGCTGGTTTTATGACTAACATCCCTGAAAATCTAGCAGATTCTGATTAATGTGAACAAAATACACAACAAATCTCCTGCGCAATCATTCAATTTGCAAAAGATTTGAAAAAAAGTGTACATGAAATTCAAATCACTAGAAGTTTACTATTTCCCTAATTAACAAGGTGGATTCAATGGTATTCTTGTATTCTTCAATGATTAATAAACAAAATTCTTAGTAGCATAATGCATTACATAACATGGAACAGTCGTACCACACTTTGGCAACTGACCTGGGGGAAATATAATTTCGCTGCTAGTCAAATGGTCTGGTTATTATAAAAACTGTTTTGGGATATCTAAAATACGCTTTCATAATGTCTATTAAATAACGTTGGTTGAACATTTTATTACCTCGTGGTGAATAACGCACTTATTGATAATCTCCACACCTAGGATGGAAAAATTACCTGCTACAATGAAATTATTGCCAGCCAGGCTTCATAAAAAACAAGCAACACTCCAGTTAGTGGGGAAAGAAGATTAACTCTTGCTAATTGAAGAGGAGGGCATAAGTATGATCACCAAAATTGGGGTTCCTGCATATTTTTGACTGTGAATAGTTTAAACAGTAAAATAATTATTTCATGAGGTCATCTAATTGGATTCAAAGCTAAGGTTTAAGCTGATCGGTGTGATCTATGGCTGCTTCACATGATTTGGAGCTAGCTGGTGTTCACTGCAGTTCGATCTCTTTGTCATTAAAAATAAATTACAATGGGAAAACAAGTAGAGGTTTCGATTCACCTCAGGAATGAGAAAATTGTAGACGAGTTCAGCGGCCTCTTCTTCATGTGTCAGGCGTTGCTCTGCACACCAAACTTCGTCAGGCCACAGTTTAGCTATTTTTTCAAATTCCTTGGAGGCTTTCAATTCGGCGGACGTCTCCATGGCGGTAGCAATGAGAGCTGAAAAGTAGCCATCGACTGTGTCCTGGTGAACTTTAACGACCTTCAAAAGGACAATTTGAAATGAATGATTGCCAGGCGGGAGGGATCAGGCATAGAGAACACTATGATTTAAGCGAAGTGACATATTTCCAATCGTAATTAGTATTCTAAAGTGTTTTTAGGAGCGTAAAATAATCATTTACCTCAATAAGATTTGTGGTAAAATCACATAATAATGCAGAGAGAACAATCAACTTTGTCTGGAAAATTCATTTTAAGCAGCCGGCGAATTGCGCTTTCGCTACTTCACCACTTGGATTTAATATCGTTATCATGTATGTTGATTGGGCTTGTTTAGATCAGCTACTTTATGTAGCATTGAATTTGAAAATACCTGTCGAAAGAACTCGTCGTGCTCTCGTCTGCGCCGCTCCTCCCACTGTCGCCTGCTGCTTTCTTCGATCTCACGCATTCGTCGTTCGTTGCGCGCGCGTTGGACGTATTCGTGGAGGCGCTGGTCCACTAAGAGCCGATCCAATTCCTTGCTTAGAAGATCTAACGTCGCTCCCAGCACCGTGGAATCCAGGCGTTCCAAAATTTCGTGCGATAGGTTGTTCTGTATATGGAATCAAGAATGGAACTTTAAATGGCACTAGAGGAGAAGGAGGTCTGTTACAATTGCGTATACCAATACACAGAACTTTGGAGTTGTCCTTGACTCGGCTTCTGCGCCCTCTTCACTAATACTTCAAGTAATTATGTGAGAGTGGGCTAGTTTTTCGCCACTGAAAATGTACAACAATGGAGCTACATCACCAGCTTATAACGGAAGTCTTAGGAGAATACCGCTTAGTTTTAGCAGTACTGAATGCAAATTTTGCAGCATGATCGCTAATGAAGCAAAGTCAAAATTAATGGAGTCAAAACCACCAAAAAAAAAACGTTTACAGCATGGACATAAAAGAATTCTACAGTTGTCTAAATAAATGAACTGGAAGTCTGTAGGAGGAAAAAGGTAGAGGCAGTCGGAATAAGACTTCAAGAAACTGTTCATAGAGCGTATTTAAAAAAACTACAATGAGAAGTGTTTTACACAACGTGGTCAACCTTGAAGCACTGACTTTGGAATAAATGTATAATTGGTAAAAGGTGGATACGATAAATATAATCCATTAAAGTTGGTGAAAAGGAAAAAATTCCCGTACAATTGCGTTATCAATTTCAGCTCGCTCGAATAGTGTTCTGGAAACTGATGGAAAAAAGAGTAGTGGTTGATAGTGCGAAGGACAATTAACGAGACAAGACATTGACCGCGTAATGAAATCGTATTTTTGCCATGGGAGCTTTTAAAATCACCCCCCAGTCGGTCCCCACGCTTATGACATTAAAGGGGCCTTATTTAGCGTTGGCAATAATTGTTTACGGATTTATCAACGTATAATACTAGTAAGCTGCTTCAGTAGAGAAAAAAATATTTCGAAATCGGTCACGAGTAATAACTTGACCTGGTTCATTTGCTGAACGCTGGAATATCCACCGCTTATTGAGAGTAAAGAAGCAATAAAGGAGCCTTGCTCTACCTACGTATTTTTTGTATTAAGTATTTCACACCATTTATGTTAACCGATTTGCCTCTTCAAGAATGAATAAATATCACATTTGTAATCGGGAATCTGTTTCCCATATGGCACAATAATTGAACAATCAACTGGTAATTTTCCAGTTTTTTTTTTACTTTCCGGGGTGTATCTAGAATGACTTGAATCTTATTACTCACCTCATGCTGTAAATATTCATAACGCGTCTGATTGGTGCGGATGGTCAGCATTTGTCGGCGCTTTTCGGCGCGCTCCTCCTTCGTTAGCGCGTGCGTCGAACGCAACTCGTTGATGAGTAATTGACGCTTCTTCCTCGACTCGTACATCATTGTTTGCAGCGCGCGACCTCGAATGAGTCTTTGTAAATGTATTACAGCAACCTCCCCTGCATCCCGTACCCTCTGTGAATTAAGAAAAAAAAAAAAAACAGGTCTTTGTTACAGAGCGTAACATTTTCCGCAATCTCCTGCTCTGCCACTTACATTGATCTCAGGCACCGATGGAGTTGAAGGACGCGGAACGGGTTTCTCAATTTCGAATAGAAAACGCAACGGTTTGGGTGGAGTGATATTTTTCGCGCCCAAAGAATCCATGTACTAAACATATGTTTCAAAAATGTAAAGGTTTTGCTACTTTAATACAAGTTAGTAAAATGAATTATTCCCATCGAAATACTTTGTGCAAGGACTCAAGCTGTGCCTGCCATCGGAATTGCCGTTTAAGATGGCCATCCTTAGTGTAAGGGGTAGATTTTTTCACAACGATCTTGGCGTCTACCACACTTTCTGGGATGAATTTCTCCAGTTCAGAAAGACCTATATTCAAGGAGACACAATGATAAATCATTCATTAGTTCATCATTCGTACTGACTGATATTCATTCCAAATATGTAGGTAATAGGTGTAGCATATTAAGCAATACAAAATCGTTAGTGACTGAAATGAAGTGAAGTTTTTTTTTTTAAAAATTTACGCCCCAAGCTCCTTGGAGGTCTTTGGTTCTTGGAAAGTGCAAAAATTCGCAAATGAGAATTTAATGTTGCTGGTTTTGCCTACTAAAAATAATTGGGTCTGTAGATCGTCACGTATGAGCTATTATTCCAAAATAAATACAACTTTAAAATCCCTATAAACTGTACCATAAGGAACTGTCTTCCTGTCTTACAGTGATCGTCGCGAGCAGAAGGCGTATCATAGGCAAAAACTTACCTTTTCAGGTGTGATTAGTAATGGAACAAATTTAGCCTTCAAAAAGTAATCAAGTATTCAAGTATTAGTATTAAAGAACGTCTCTAATGCGTTTAGATGGTTCGGAGCGCATAAGTACAATCGCAATTGCGGTAAATATGAGAGAATTACTGGAAGGGATCCATGAGAAATCAAAGAGGAGTTTAGGGTTTTTCTCCGAACTGCTCACGTTATGAACAAAAGAAGCCTTAAGTTAGTTCAAGTCCAAATCTAACGCGAACTAGGTAACCGCTGACAAGGAATTATAAGCATAAGCACCTAGACATATCTATTCCAACATGACATATTATCAGAAATAAGGCAATAAGTAATGAAAGTGATGAGGTGAGAGATGCGAGTACACCAATAATAGGTATTTCATTAAAATGTGAGTTACACAATGAAGAAACCAAGTAAGATGCTCTTATGCATACGAAGGATGGTTTAATCATAAGTTGAGCTATAAATAAAAACGTGTTTTTAGGATGCGAAGTACTATGGTCTTTACTACAGTTGAACATCGAAAGGAATCCATTGTAGACCGTACATTTAAATGCTGATTCCAATATTACTGGACCCCTCAATGCTCACCTGCATAGGTGTCGAGAAATTTGCTGTGTACCTTAAAGCGTTCAGCCCCACGGTCGTGAAAAACACCGAGTCGCGTGAGAGGAGCAAAGGCCTGCGAGCCAGGCTGCGAATATTGCTCGATTTTGTCCGGTTTCGGTGGTTTATTCTTTCGCTCCATGACGCAGAGCATCTTTCTAATCGCTGCATCACCATTAACCAGTTAATAGTAAGGACTCCACGCAATTGTCAATCCATTAACATTATTACTAGTAATTCCTTATAAGAAGATGCAGGAAATTGCACTCATTCACCTGATGCATATTCGGTGCGAATTTTCTCAATAATCTCAGACTTCTCCTTTTGTCGACGGTTCCAACGTCGGTCAACTCGCCTTGCATTCATTACCTGACGATTTTCCTCCCGAATACGGAGCAACTGAGCTATTACTTGCAGACGAATCTCCTGTAATCTGGGAGTTCATAGAGGAATGACTATTTTATTTATTTGTCATCCACAGAATTGCAAATATTATGAGCGCTAAACACAAAGCATACCTTACTCAACTGTAAAGCTTAAAATCTATGCAAGTTATTTACAAATAAGGAAACATTTCCGATCTGGTTGCATTTATCTATCGTTACATTGTTGGGAAATGGAAAATGTGATGGGTTGCACAACAAAAGTTGACTGTAAGTAAGGATTAAAGAAAAAGGCAAACCTACGAGAAAAGATAACAAAGATAAATCGAGAATAAATAGTAGCTTGACAAACGAAAAATATGCTAAAAGATTTCTGTGTATTTAGAAAGGTAACACTAATGGTACTAACTGGATGATTTCCTTAAACCAAGAGGAAGCTTCGCCCATGAGATCTCAAAGGTGTAATTAGATTCCAAAAACGGAACTCCTAATAATATCAATGCATGCAAAATCCCAACACTACGATAATTCACAAATGCTGACTTGCATTCAGTAGAAAAAATTATCACTGAAATGATACGCTAGTTATTGTGATAAAATGATAGAGGTGTTCGAAATCATAATTAAGTTCGCACCACATGCTGTCTATTTCAACTGCCTTTTTCGTCCATACAGGCGGATAGTTCAATTCTACTCAATGATTCAAAAGATTTTTTCAAAATTAATTCACATGTATGAATCACTGTTCCCAGCACGGAATATTCATCATAGTTTGGTGCCATTCATTTCCTGCTGTCGAATCAACCGCAAAAGAGGATGAAATTTGGTTCAGTGAATAGTGTAACAAAATAACAGAACCCACATTAAAACGTGTAGTTTATAGAAACCCAACTCGCCACATCTCGAAACGATAGCATAAATTACAGCTTAGAACCAGAGGTAGACAATAGTAAATTGTCGCAAATGTATTAATAAAATGTTAAGTAGATAAAAGAATAAATTACGTCTCAATTTCACGTGCCCTGTAGCGCCATTCATCCAGCTCCAGTTTGCTCCTCAAACGGGTTCGATAAGCTGAAAGGAGGTTGTCCATCTGGGCCTCCACAAGGCGCCTCTCTTGGGCGCGTTCGATTAGTTCTACCACATTTTGACTAACCGGCAGCCCACTGCCAAAATCCAGATGCGCCAAAAGCAAAACTTTTGGATTTTGGCCAGGAGGAATGACGTATTCTGGTGAATAGGGATCCGTCTGTGCCTCTGAATCGCGGTACTGCGTTTGTATGCCACAATCACGTCTTTCGCCGTTAAGGCAGTGCGAATAATTGAATGCGTTCAATTGGCAAGTTGCACTCTCCAGAGCGGCCTTTAGGTAAAATTCCTTCATATTCTGCAAAAATGTTTCTAGATTGTCATTTAGAAATAACATTGTTCACAACTTGTATTAGTTATTGTTAAAAGACAGTAAGTCAATTTCATTGTTCTGTACATCTAATCAGTCAAAGCAATAATAATGTGGAAATTAAGCCGTAATTTGTAGTTTACAAAATATATGTACTCCTATAGCACAAGACAAAACCTAACAAATTTAGTACAAATTATTCCTAAATATCTAGTGACCAAATAAACTAATAAAAGATATTTAAAGGGGTGGAATATTCATACGGTCGGCCCCACTTCCAGTTTCGGTAAGCCACAATATTTCACATGATAACCTCCGAGTGCGGAATAGTGTGTAAGGAATTTGAGTCTAAAGTAATTGTTGTATACTCAAATTACTTCAAATCATGAACCGCTGTTCGCTCTGCAGCATCGAAGCTGACACCGACATTGTCAGCAGGCGAGTATCGGGGTAATTTCACGCCCTTAAAAGACCTCTGAGATTCCTTTTTGCTTAAAGCTCTGTGAAAAATCGGTCTTTTGATATGTTCCCGGGGCGATACAATGATCCCCAGTTTAGCTCGCTCATGGTCCACAGCAGAAGAAAAGCTGGTAGATGGGCCTAAACTTTGCATTACATATTTGTGGACTTACCATAAGTTGAGCTACCTGGTCCTTTTACCTTACTTTGCTCTGTGAACATTCGCACCTTTGTACTCATGATCTCACAGTGAACTGTTGCTACAAGACACTGGAAAATTGAAAATTCCAAGGTCATCATTTTTACAACGTCAATTAATTAGTACAATGGCGGCTACATTGCAGTAACTTATTGTTGTTTGTGCTATTCTACTTTGCCTACTGAAAAAAATTTAAATAATGAACATTCAAATTATATAGCCTTTTCTATCTAAAAAATGGGTGTACTCGTTCCAAATCACGGTAACCCATATGTTTTAAACACAAGTACCTTGTCCTTCTGTTTTTTTCTTAATTTCAAACGCACGAACACTTTCGCCAATGAGATTTTGAGGTTAGTGTATCACTGAATTTCAGGAACAGACTATAGAAATTTGCCAAACCTGTGCGATTTCTAGCAGCATCCTTCAATCCCATTACCAAATTTTTTCTTCCAAGAACACTGCGTGCAATCAAAAGCAACATTAAGATGACCATGAAAAAAAAACACCGAGTAATGCCAAGTTTTCGCAGTTTTTTGGTAAGATTACCACTTTGCCTCCTCATGGTTGCTGTGCTTTAAATTTGACTGGGCAACGTCTAGAAATGTGTAATCCGGAACATCTGGTTCATTCTTTCCTTTCGTTAAAATCGCTGGAGTCACCTCATCGTACACGCTCATCCGTGTAGCTTCTTTTTTGGATTTGTCATCCTGTCGAACCGGACGTTCTTCACAGGTTATTAAATTAACAAGACTTGTTTGCAGTTCTTCGTAGAATTTAACCTCTTCTTCCTCCTCCTTAGCAGACTTGATTTGGTAAATGTTTCCTGTGCGAAGCGCGGCGCTTTTCCTCTTCCGCCAGCTTGGTCGGCTGTCGTGACGTCGTTTGCAGCGCCGTCGTGCAAAGCATGCCTTTAAGAGGCGAAGAGAATCTTATATTAAGAATGGTAAAGCAGTATTCTACACATGCATTAAATAGACATTTCTAGCTATTCAAATTAAAACACACCTAAAAGTTTCCTGCACACATGGAATGCTACAAATTGGCCGCAAAAAATTGAAGTTTCGAGATAAACTTATGGACAAACGGTTTTGCTCAACTGCCAGTTACTTACGACTTTTTGGCAGTCAGCAAATTCTATTCTTTCAGCTCGTAAAAACCGAATGTTAAATGCTTGGAAGGGAGCTGGATTTTAGTACTGAATTCCTCTAAGTTCAACAGTGTGTGTCGAGCTGATACCGATTTGTAAAAATGACTACTTTCTGCAGTATTACTTGATACTAGGTGTGTAACGCATACACATTCTTTATCATTTGTGTATATTTAAATCACTTCGGATCCGAATATGGTATTGACGGAATCATTAAGAATTAAAGTGTTTTAATTACTATCTTCATCAGTTCTCTACCACCTGAGTAACGCGGAAACAGGCAAGGTAGGCTTTTTTGAACCGCAATTTTTTCCTAATTTCCCTTATAGCCACAAAATCAAATATTCAAAAAGTGGCCTAAAATTGTTCCAAAAAATGTTGTCTGAAGTAAATAAGTTCATTGTTTTTATATAAATAACAACACACTGTTAAAATGAGCATTTTATCTCCAGAATTTCTAAAAAAATATTCAAAATACCAGAAATTTCATAACCTATAGCTACACAACTGAATAGCTGATTTTGGGTAAAATACTGCCTTGTATACACATTTGGATGGTTAAATGCTATCAGATGGTTGAGGCTAAGAGACCGACCCTATGATAGAGGTCTCTCAGGTGTTGGTTGATCCATTTCAGCAACCGGTTGACAATTGTTTTTCGCCGGGATGCATATATTGTTCTTCGGCTGCCAATACCGAGTATGAAGGTGACCACTGCACCCATCATTGCTAGAGCTAAAGCGACCAGGATCATCGAGACAATTTCCTCAATAGAGAAGGTCAGATGAGTTATTTCCTGGAAGAGATTAAAAGGTTTTCTTATTGGTAAGAAAGCACTATTCAGTTGATTTGCATTAGTTGATTAAATAGCATAAAATTGGGCTTCAACAAACCTTAAAAAGACTCTCCGCTGTCTCTTGCTCTCGCAGTTTGAGAGGATCAGGCGCCAGATGCTGTAGTACTTCCTTCTCAGTGAGGGTGATATCTATCTGATCATCATCAAAATTCGCTTCATTTTTTGCAAGTCCTTGTAACACCGAGGGGACCAAGTTGACCGCTTTATGAGCCAGACGCTAAAATTACGCAAATTTGGTATGTGAATGTTCAACTCACTTTTTCTGTCGATCAGTTTGCTATGCATCTGGTTAGAAAAATGTGTTTTACCATCCCTTCTATTCAGCGTTGTCCCACTTACTTCCCTGCAAAAGTTGTTAGGTCTATAGAAACAGCCCACCTATGACCTTTCAAGCGGCTCGATCTCACGGAGACAACTAGCGTGGTTAGTGATGCTTCAGCCCTGGCGAAAAATTGAAATGCTCCTGTCATTTCGCCCACAGCTGTTTCTATATCCTTTGAAAATTCTCTCAACTGTTTACCTTCCAAGTGATACGGAGTGGACAAACCATGACATTATTAGGTGAGGTGAATCGAATATTGGCGGAAGATTACCTCACTGCTCAAGCCTCTATACTCCCATTTAGATAAGCACCCAGTAGTCTTTTGACTGGCATATCTCCTTGTAAGGTTAACTTCTAGTTCAACTCAAATAAAATAAATCAGAAAGCCAAATTCTATAGGCGGTAATGTAAACACTGTGGCACAACAGAGTAGACGTTGATGTGAGAATTAACGACGCCTACTTCACGTTCTCTGTCAAGCTGAGGGTTGGTGCAGTGTATGGAGGATCGGGCAGGCAGATGTTGCGTCGTGTTCCGCACATCTGGACAGGGCAGACACTCTTCCGAGGCTGTGTCCGGATCCGAGAACGTATCTTCGGGGCAGGGCTCACACTACATTAAAAGATTCATTTCCTTAGAGAACTAAGATCCGGTCAAATCGACTCAATCCTGAGAAAAGTGTAGGCTTTGCCATTTCAAAGTTAAGACTGATAAAAAAGAGAAGTTTAAAAATTCCCTTAAGGCTTGTGGTGCGTGAAGTAGCAGTGAGTCTAGTCTAGTACTTTGTTTTTTTTACAGCAATGATTCACAATTCTACTAAAATAGAAATGTAATAGCGACCTTAATTTTGTTCGTAAATAAGGCAGGAAGTTTTGAATAAAAAACAAAGTTAGTTTACTTAAAATGTTAGATGATCTCAGTATTTGCGTAACGAAAACCGAATTCCTCATTTTGACAATAAAAAGAATAGCATAAGCACACAATCCTTATTACTGGTCCACGTCGGACAAAAACGTACTAATTTCGCTTTGGTATCAGCACACGCTTAAGGCATGGTACAAAAAATCCTTTTTGAAAGATTGGATTATATTTAATGAACTAACTCTTCCTTCGGTAGCCACTATTTGCGGTTTTAACCGCAATACAAGTCATCGTCGTTAAGTGATTCAAATGCATGTCCATCCATAAAGGCAATAGAATTAAAAATTTTCACTTCACCGGTTTCACCGAATTCTGCTGGATATTTTTGAAGATTACCAATTTCATCGAAAAAGCAAAACTTCACGGGTGCTAACTGCATACTATACAATGTTTTACCCCTCGCAATATTTTAACTTTACATCAGAGAGGATTCACGTTGAATTTTTATTTTCTGTAAATCCACACACACGGACTGATTTTCTCTATGATCGCTTCTTTTTCGCTAACCTTGTGTGGAGGTACTTTGCTCAAAAAGTAACCCGGCGAACAGACACGAGAATGCGACCTCGGCTCATTGGCTCCGATGGATTCCACTACGGACTCACGACAGCCTTGGAAAACTGGATAAACATACAACTGAATGAGATCCACTCCCGTCTTCCATTCAGCAACCTTCACTCGACAGGTAGGACTATGACAGAGAAAAAAATATCGAGACAATTATGGTAACGAATTATTAATTTTTTTGGTTTTGGAGGTTATAGCTCAATGCCATGGAGGCGCCATCGTCGCATCTTTCTGGACTTCATAAAAAGTGTGTTATTAACTTTGGGAGAGGATGAAATTCGTTTTAATCCAGGTACTACTACGAGGTTTATTAACTCCTCCGATATGACTTCTCCATTGGTACAATGATGATTAAATGGAATATGCTAATGGTGTTTCTACCTTCTGGAATATTAACAATGAAACAATTCAAACTCATATATTTTAGCCGCACCCGTCAGGAGTAACTTGATCCGTTATATCGTTGCTAATGCTGGGAAGTGCTGAGTTCTCCCCGCCTCCTGCGGTGAATGTGTATGTCTTTTCAAAATACTTTAAATATGACTTGTTTTCGAACATCCGACTAGTCTATGTATTTTAAAAGCTCGAATGAAGCGTAAATTGGCAGTGAGGGAAAAAAAATACGATAATTTACCTCATCAGAAACAGTAATGAATCCTCCTGACACAGTAGGTTACCAAATCTCTGCAAATTTATTCTGTTGAACCACTTTTCTGAAACAAAATTGTCGTCTTGAAACCTGGTCTTTCTGGGTAAAATATTCTCATTGTAATTAGAGATCGCTCCACTATATTACCCATGTTAAGGCTGAGTATCTCGTTTATTGTACAATTTTATGGATAGACCCTTATATGCTTTTAAAGAAATGCGACTCCTTATCCTCACAAATACTTATTAAATGGGAAATGTCCCTTTTTGAAAAACCCACTAATAAATTGCCCAGTCGTTAATAAGCGAAGCATGCTACGCTGAAAGATCCTGGGACGAAATTGTACACATGCGGTTGGTTTGTGTGGAAAACTCAACTATTACATAGCCATACAACTAATTTTGGAACAAAAAATTACTAGTCCAATTATCTTGTAAAATACCTTGTGCGTGTATATTGCCGTTGCATGAAAGAACCAATTCTAGGGGTGGGAAAAAATAAGGTTACGTATTAGACTATCTCTGTTGATGGCGCATTGCACTCGACTAAATTGAAATAGGAACCTACTTTTAGAATCGTAAACTTTCCAGGTTTGAGCATAGAGGAAGATGAAAGTGGAAAAGAGGCATTTTGATGAAAGGATCACCGCCTTACCTGGCCCATTAGTCACTAAATTTAGTGGTAAAATCACAGTTGTCGTTAAAATAAACAGACATCAGCCATACTATCGCATCTCAATTCCTAATAATACATCAAAGTAATTTCATCGCTAACTCATTTTCCTCCTCTTTTTTATTTTCTAAAAGAAATTAGCTTAAAAGATTCTTATACAAGAAGAAATACCTAAAGATATACCAGATTTTGAAATGTTTTATGCCAGTGTAAATGCCTTACATTGAGCATTTGCATCTATTGTCTGCGGAATGGACATCCTGGGATCGCAAGGCACAGGCTTTTTCCCTAAAATTAAAAATCTACACGTATGCTGGAGTTGGATTCATTAAAGCTGGAATGAAAACCTATTCTGAAGCACACATTCTTCCGGGGCAAATGTTTTAATGGCTTTCGCGACCAGACATAAATATTTACGACAATGTGCTAAAGAGATGCCAATTTAGGCAATTGAAGAGAACAATGATACGAATGACTTGAGGCTGCCAGAACGTAAAAGTTGGTCACATTCTGATACTAGTGTAGTGATGAGCATTCTATTAACTGTGCAACCACTTCAGTCCCTCTAATTTTTACTTCTGTTCTACGTCATGACATCGGGATTAAGTGTTCCCTCAGCTCTTCTAAGAGTTTGGAATATATGCTCTTCCCCGTTGATTTACCAACTAGGTTTTCAGGGGAGACTCGAGGTAGTATACTGGATTGTCCCTTTTGAGGGCAGATGGACCGTAAATCAAGAATAAAGATTTAAAATTCTTAGATTATTTTAAGGAAACGTGCTAACCAATAAGACAAACATATTGCTGAGGATTGCTGTCCGCCTGTGGAGCGACTATGTACGCCTCAGCGCAGACTGATTGACATAGGCGAAAATCGGCAGAATAAAAGAACCTCCTGTGAAGGAAGAAAATGTCTTTTGCTCATATTTCCTATTTGCAACTTTTATTTCCTAAATAATCAGCTAATATGGTGATTTTATCTAATTCTCCTCAAACATTTATTTCAGAAACTAACATATGACTAGCATTAGGGGTGTTGTTTGAAACTTTTCACAAAGTGCAAACGAGGTTTGTACAAAAAACCTGATTCTTTTAATATCAATTACAGACTTATTTACTGGTATTCAGTGCAAATTTGGAAATTGGTGGTTTGATAAATGTGAGCCACTGTCGAGGGAACAAATGGTATTTGATAATAATGATGGTTGGAATTATAGTAATGATATTGTTTACCTACTTCGTATCATTTGGAAAGTAAACAGGCATTGAGGGGATTTTCGAAGGATCCACAGATGGAGGTGGATGGAATGATGGAAGCAATGCGGTTTTTCGACAGGGCTGAGATATCATCGACCACGCCAGTTGTGTCCTTGACACTGAGCCGCTTGACAAGTCGTAGACGGGCCAGTTGTAGAACTGATATTTATTCAAGAATAGACCCAGTTACCCATAAATAGTTGGCAGAGCAAAAATGATTAGGATTTACATTTAAAATAATAACGGCCTTGTAAACTTTTGTAGTGTAGTGTCAGCATGAACGGTAGATAGTTTATACAAAAAAAGTAAGGTCAGAAATTATTATTACTTCAGTAACTTGCTAATGGCTACTAGTGTGTGAAGATTTATAAGTTGAAATCGTAGCATTGCAAAGTATATAATATTCCTCTTTATGAAATATTTGTTACCACAGAATAGATAACGTTATTGGGATTGGGTACTAGTTAATGTTACTAAAGTTGTATAGAGTTAGCATTTGAGATTTGTAAATAATTTTTTGAATGCTGTTTTTACGACTGTCCGTAGCCCCAAAGAATGCTTTATTTTGGCACAGAATGTTCTGTAACGTTTTATAGAAATCCGTACTCTTCTTCGGTTCCCTAGACTGGCCAATGCCTAAGCTGGTCAGACGACAGTGGCTTGTCCGCACGTCGTAGCCCCAGCTTACGCACACTCATCGGCAAATAAAGACGTGCATTTAGCGGTCAGTGTCACCCGATTACCCGGGTTGGAAACCCGGCAGAATCCGAGCTGTCACACACATAGATACCAGTTCGCAACATCTACAGTGTTTGTGCTAATAAATGCAGATCGTGTTCAACAAAACATTAACACGGTTCTTAAAAGTGTTTTCTTTCCAAAACAGTTGTCACGGCCGAGATCCAGATTTTAATTAACTATGACTTTTACAAGTCTATTCTTTCGCAGGTGAAAGATAATAGAGCTGGCCTCATTAAGTAGAAGCCCGTTATCGAAGTGGCGAAATTTTATTCTTGTATTATGTTAAAACAGTTAACTGGGATTTGGATGTTGTATAAGTCTACGCAGACTAATTACTTCATCTTTTTTGGTTCACAGCACAAACACATTCTGTGATTAGTTAAAAGCCTTATTTACCCACTGTCATTATTTGAATTAGGGAGATATTTTATTATTCAGTGCGAAAATAAAAAGTGCAATAGTTGCTAATTTGCTTTCCACTTTTGAACCTATTATGGAAAAGTAGTAAGCATTGTCTAGCGATATCTCAGGTTGTGCATTTCCATTAGCGACTTTCTTGTATCTGCCAAAATCATCTAATGCTTATTTCTGCCTATTTTGTGAGCAGAGAGCGTAAGAATTTAATGAAAATTACGCTGTCTTTTATTTTTACAAGCATGACCCTTACTACCCTCCATGAGGCAAGCATTCATCACAAAACCGCCTCAAGCATTTCTATACTGCTTTATACTCTTAGTAATAAATATGGAGTCTATTATTATCATTCAAATCCAGAATTATGATATCTACGTTTTGTGTTTTCCAATAATTTGCCTGAAAACGTCTGAAGTTTTCAAGTGGCATGAATGACCCTACTCTGACAATGATGTCGAACTTCGCGCTCCGCGTCTCGATAAAAGTGCTAGCAAAAGCCGAAAACTCAGTTGCCTGCACGAAGGCTTCCGACGGTTGCTGCATTTGTGGAAGGCTGTAGGTACCCAAAACTATAAGACGACCATCCTGAAATAATCGGAGGCGTCGATCAAAGGTGCCGGTGTAAAGAGAGAATTCGGGTCCGTCAAGAATGAGAGCGAATGAAGATGACGACTCGTTGAGTAACATTTGGCTCGGGAGAATGTAGACTGAGTGAGCTAACACAGTGTTTAGCCTAACTTCCATAGACAACTAAAAAGAAAGATAAAATAACTCCTTAAAGTCCTGGAAAGTAATTCAAAGCTTGATTTTGAACGAAGATTGTAAAGAAGAGGTTCATAATCTCGAAGTGTAATGAAAAAACCTGCTAAGTTGAAACGTTACTTTGCTGTCTCAGTGTGCTTTCATACCATCAAGTAATAAGGGAAAATAAGCAGCGCGTCGCAACACAGTCCTGAAGCGGAAAGCTAATGATTATTAAGAGCTTTTTTAAGACATGAAGTGGGAAGAAGTGGTTGATTCTTTGGTAGCTAAAAATTTGGAACGTAATGCTTAACAAAAATATGAATGTAGACCATCTCAGCTAGCAGAATAGTCTCCCGTATTCCGATCAGCTCAACCATCAACATAAATTTCTTCCCGTATTTAGATCCACAGTAGGCGATAATTCTTAATATGTGACAGTGTCGCTTTTTGATATAGAAATTCCTGTCTTCAATAAAAACGGGAGAATTGTTATACGAGAGCAAGCATCGACTACACAGAATGGGGTATTCTCTGAACAAATTGTCCATAAAGACGCTCCGCTAACCGTGCAATTGGTATCTCCGCATTTGATGATCATGCGCACAAAGGACATTTCCGCCGAGTTGACAGCCACTTGAAAATCACGCATACGGAGTTGGGGAGTAGACTTTGTCGGTGTGAAAGGCTTCCTCCGGCGGATGGACCACATAAAAGTCAAGCCGCGGAAGGGATAGATGGGCGGTCTTGAGGGTAAGCGACCTAGAAGTTTTGAAGTTAAATGGCTGTTTCGATAGCCATACTGTCAAATTTGTTTAATTTGACTAGGAAAATGACTATGATCTTGGTTAATGAGACACAAATCCTGACAAACAGACTGGTTGGAAGCTTAGAAGATTAAGAAAGCATTACATTAGAAGGAATAATTTAACTATATTAGGCATCTTATTTTCCTACCAAACAACACAGGCAGAAGAGACAAATAATGAAGGTACTTTTAAATTTTTTACTATACACATCACTAAACAGCATACTGGTGTAGGAAATGTAACCAGCAAAATGCGCTCCTTTACCGTGTATTTGTACATAGACTTAATTACATCCAGTGTATGTTTGGTCTAACCCTCTCCAGTGATTCCCTGTTTCCATGTCGTACCTCAGATGGTACCCATTCTTTCGGCTTTTAGCAAATCAGTATAGGTAGAATAGCTTAAATTTTGAGTACAGGTAAGGGCAAATAGAATGAGGTGATGAGTCCAGGCGCAATGTTTTGCTATTTGCTGAAAAAAGGGCACTTTTGGTGACAAAGGTCCTACAAAGTTGCGATGCTCTACAAATCGCGCTAACTATTGAGATTGCATTCATTCCATCAATCTAACTTTTCAGCGGTACTTTTGAGTGATCACTCCCGGTGAGTCTCATTAGATGGGCGGTTTTTTCAAAAAGAAACTTAGTCCTATACCATCATGGCAACGATTTTTTTCCAAAATGACTCAGTTACTACGTGCTCTAGACCCTCTATCAACTTGCACAGGATCCTGGAGAGAGGGAATGGTGAATACCTTGGACTCGAGATGTTTCCGTGGTACTTCTAGTGCAAAACACGGGAGCAAAGTAGACCTGGTGAGGTTTGTCCTGCTTTCTACAATGACAAAGAAAGTTGAACAATAAAGTGGTAGGACTTAACTCTATAAATTGGGCCACGCAATTATGTTGACGTTATAATGCTTTGATGCCTTGTTTAGCTTTGTGTTTGATTACGTGGGCACCTAAGTCGTCACAAATTGTACTTTTGCTCAGCGATGTGGACTCCCGGCCATCCCGGTAGCCTCAGCTGTCCTGTACGTCACTACTACAAACTCTGCCATACTACTATGACTTACTAGACAATTTCGGGGAAGACCCAGGGTGCGAAGCTAATATATCAGGGTGGGAGTCTGGTAAATCACAATTCCCCTACACCTTACTGGCTGCTCTTCCATGATGTCTGATCCTGATGCCACATAACGTTGGAAGTCTTTTTTTTGATGAAATATAAGTGCATGTCAAACATTTTCAACTAACCTCCAAAGGGACGTGGAGAGCAGCGAAGAAAGGTAATAGAGTTCTGTATTTTTCTTCCATGCACGTGGATAGGGAAGATTTGTCTCGTAATTTTTGGTGATTACAACGTCAAAGAGGTTTGCCAATTTGCTGCAACTCAGCTAGATATTTATGAAAACATTTTTTTCATGAACAAAACTACCACTTCATAGATATTCATTACAACTAAAATTTTTTTATAATTTTTTGTCAACTTTACGGAATCGCCAGGTCAAGAAATGATAAATCTATCTTAATCCATTAATGTAAATATATGACGCGAATTCTTTTAAGCGATCTGAACAATGGAAGCCACGACCGGTCGAATCCTGCTTGAACACAGTAAGAAAGTTATCTCATTATGACACACATTCTCTGTCATCCGGTAAAACAGGCTTTTACCATTGAGGAGGAGCTTGTAACTTTTGCTAGTACCACAAAAAGACCCCAGAAAGACTAATGCAGGTACATTAGTAACTATGCCAAAACATCGTAAAAGAACAGCATCTATTGTGAATAGCTGAATTCATAAAGACTCAGCAGAAAGGCTGTCAAAACCGAAACCTCAGCTCCCTTTCACAAACAGACTTGAAATTAAAACAGGATAGCCTAATACCGCACTGTTCGGAGTGTCCATAACTGCAAAAGGACATTTCCATGTAAACGTCCAAGGTCATTTTCGAGACTTGGTTCCCAGACTTTCTCCATGACCTTATAAACACAACGAGGTCAAGGTCATTCGAAATGATAAAAAACCATGGGGATGGCGACCATCCTGGATCTCCAACAATGCAATTAGTATATGTCTATGCACATGCCATACCTTCCGTTTGCGTGCATTATTCCGAAGTGTTGTCTTTTGATTACTCGGGTTGAAATCTCGACAGTACCAAAACTCGCACAAATATCGGTGTATTAATGCACTAAACTGAAAGGATATGGCGATAACCCGAATGGGCGTCTAGACAATGTAAAAAAATGGTAGACATTTGAAATGCAGTATGACCTTTCAATATTAGGGAAGTTCTTAAATACAACGCCCGTTGATTATTAAGAACCGGAAGTTCATTTTCAGCTCTCCTAAAAAAACTGCTGCACAGGGTGGATGCAGAAGTGTAATCACAAGGTTGATTTTATAAACAAGATAGACGCAAAACAATTCAGTGGTATTTATTCATTCCCCAACATGATCCCTCAAGCTTTGCTCAACAGATCTAAGTGCCTTCACATTACACCTCCATGCCGGTTAAGAAGGACATTGATTACGCATCTTCGGCCTTCCGTAGGAATAGGGAGATCATATTATCAAACCTTAGATTTGGTGACACTTAAGATTTGTGGAAAGACTAACGTTTGTCAAGCATAAGTGCCACAAAGACTGCCCAAGACTCACGGATGGATGAGTGAATTCAAACCGCAATGTCGGCATCCATTGGAACATATGCAAAAACGGATTTTCCACTGTGTCCCCCATTTCATCTCGCCAAGGTTCGCTTTCTTCCTTCCTACCTTCGTTGTTCGTTTCTGAATTCAGAACTTTTCCATATCCATCCAACACTATTATTGTAAAAAAAATGTGCATTCTTGACTCTCCACTTGCTAAACTTGGCTCAAACAGGGCAGCAGTCGCTGTGGCTGCAAATAATTGAGTTTCATTGCCTGCTGCTATCAGATAGAACTCATATTGGCTTCAATAGATAAGAGGACTCGAGTTTATTTATTAACTTTTTTGATTAGTTTTTGTTTACCTTCACTCCACTTTGTCCAAAACATCACTATTATCAGCTAGTTACTGTACTTATCAATGAATGCTCAGAATTAGCTTACTTTATGGCAAAGATGTTAGTTCGTTCAAAGTAAAAAGCTTCACTTGTTAGAGGTTAATTTTTATGAAATGGGAAATGCGTTACCTATGGAGGTACCGTTCCTGTAGAGGATATTGCGCACAATGTTGACCTCGCAAAGATGCTTTGCACAAAACAATCTTGCCCCACTTAGAAGTGTCTGTTGAAGGTATGGAAGCTGCTGCAGTTCTTCACCTGTAGTCATCTGAATTGGAGAAGGTTTAAGGAACACATTCAAGCAATTTGTGCATTGCTATTTCTAGCGCTGCGGACGTGGACATTTAAAAAGCTTATAGTGTTTTGCATTATACTGTTCGATAAGAGAAACCTGAGTCACTGCTACTTTTCAAAAAAATGTTGCAGAAAAAGCTACTACCTCCTTTGTGAAGAAACCAGACTGATTTTAATGTTATATACTCTCTAACTCAAGTTAGAGTGGATTATAGACTTCGTTTCGCCACTAAATCTTACTGACATACAATTTACTTATTCTGTGGGCTCGATAGGTCCCAAGAGGACAAAGTTCTTCAGATACTTGCCAAAGAACAGCACAAACTTCTACACGATGGCTGATTGTGTGCCTTGAACGAGCACTCAGGTGCTTTTACCCGTGTCTCCCCATCATTTTTAAGTACTCATCCAGCAGTAAACAAAGTTGTCGCCTACATCTACTTTAAAAAGCGGTTTCAGGAATTTCCCTTTATACACTGTGGTTACAGTTGTAACTAAATGTGGCAAGGTTTCTGGACTCATTTCATCCAAATTTCTTAATCTACTCATGGGACTGTGGGAGAACGTTAGCTCCATACTGAGTAAACACTCCAGTAGAGGTACATATCCTTTCTATCGCCCTCAACCTCCTGCCGTTTGCTAAATTTTATAGCCATCTTCACTTCAGCGTGACAACCCTTACTAGCCAGCACGACAAAGAGAACTAGTTACATTGCTGTACAGACACAATTTACTTTCCTTCTTTCTCCACGGTTCCAAGGCAAATTCATTTTGTAAATATGTATTTTGCACACTTTATAACTTTTTACTAAGTCCTTCAGTGATGTGTTTGCCGACAGTGAAGGCAAGAAACATACCCCGTGAATAAATATGCCAGAGTTGTTGTTATGGAGCTCCGGAAGATGCACTCTTCTGTTCAAATTCTCATAGCAGGCTTTCATTTCTCGATCACCCTGCCCAAATACGTGACTACAACCTGAAAAGTTGGTCGAAAGGAAGAATGAATCAGTGTCATCTTAGACATCAGAAACAATGAGAAAAATGTATAAAAAAGGGAAATTGTTAGAGTGAAAAGAATTTAACAGGCCGTTAGTTTTAGTACCAGGTGGAAAGGGATCAAGCCCCGTAGTCTCGAAGGTGATTTCAACGAGATAGGTCTTGTCATGTGGAGCGTTAACCTCCTCGTGGGGAATGTGGATTTCGTGGATTTCGTAAAAGGAGGTGCCTCGCTTAGTCTTCGGATCTGGTGGCTCCTGAAGCACGCAGACGAAGAGCATCTGCAAGACATTTCTTTACGATTAGAATTTTACGCCAAAACTGTTCGTATTGTGGATGGAAAAACTAAAGGGCGGTGGGATGATACAAAAATGTCTTGTATAAATTAGCATGAATAAAAGATTGCGTGTAAGAAATCTATTTGAAAGGGAGTCCTCTAACGGTGATTTCGTTAGTCTAAGTAAGCGCTCATGTGAGTGGCAGAAGTGTAGCTTTGCCTCTTGAAGATATCGCAAAATTTTAAGGGTTGAATTTGTCAAACGAAACTTGAAAGATACTGATGGTTATTTCTGTTGGCAACCATAGAAGTACTTAACGGTTACTTATCTTTAGACTGTACAAAGCTTTGATATCTGCCCAAATTATGTAACAAATGCGATTACTCAGAGGCAAAACAGCATTGCATTTCAAACTATGTGAGACTATAACAACTCTATTGCCATCTCCCTGCATGTTTTGTTTGAAATCTCCTAATTCCTCGAAATCAACGGAGTCTTGACAAAGTTTATTATTATTAACACGAAGTTTCCCTAGTACCTCCCAATCGATTTCGCATAGAGCTTAGTGAACAAGGAGTAACTTATAAAAAAAGTTCCGAGTTTATCTTTCTTAACACTTGTTGGGGGTAGTTAACTACTGAAACTGAACCGAAAACCTACTATCTTCATTGCCAATTAATCAAAAATTTCAAAGACCTAAAACCAGGTATTTTTGCTTCGGAACAAACATGCCGAATGGAAGCAACCACGTGACCAAGTGGTTCCAATAAATCTTACCGATTCACGCGTCCAGTCAATTTTAGGTGGTATTTCTAACGCATACGTGAAACGATCAACCTTCAAGCCAATTTCCTCAACTCGTCTATAAGTTAAAAGCAGTAATATCCAATTAACAGATAGAAGATAAACCAATGATAATACTTTAGAAGCTCTATTAATACATTAACCTTAGTTAAAAGTCACTTAATATGGAGTACCTTGACAGCATTCTGCGCTAGTCAAGAAAATAAATTGCCCAGTATGCCGTTAAATAGCTTACACAGTGTAATTCTAATTCCCAGTTTTTTAACTAGTTGAAATTCTTACAAATCGTACCACTCTGCTAATAATAAACTTGTTGCATTATAACATAAGAACCTAATAATATATGTCCTGCTTTTTACAAAAGCGCAAACAGATAGGATTGTAATATGCATTTATTTTTTTCCATAGGTTCCAAATAACACAAATTCATTGATTCAACCCATTTTATTTTTGTAATTCTTAAAAAGACATCATGTAACTCATACTTTAAGTCAGCGAATTCGTCTTCGGCGATATACCATGTTCTTTTGACTTCGGTACTTCTTGAATAGAAATAGTCAGTTTTGCATGGAATACAATGGTGCCAACATGGAAGTCTCAAACCATTTTGAAATCTTTGTCTGCTCCAATAATGCTCCTGCTTAATGGGGGACGTCAGCAGTGTTGAAAATGATGATTCCCGATACATGGCAGAAACTGATACATATGAGAGTTCCTCTGACAATGGGTATATCTTATGTTGCAATTGCAGACTTTATCTTACTCGACAATGCCCACCTTGTGGCACCGTAAAAAAAGCAAATAGTAGTGAGCGCGTTAACGTATACAAAGTCGCCAGTAACGAGCCCATCTGAATTGCAAATATTAATGCACGAAATTAGGTAACTGTTTAAGACCTTGAATTCATTCAAACAAATAAAGTTTACATTCGGACAAAACCAACTACTCGAAACATTTACCCTTTAAAATTTCCTGCACTTTAACAACTTCCTTGTGGTTTTGCTTGGATGCAAGCACAGTGGAGTACCCACATGCTCCTCCCAGCAGTATGAAGAAATCCTAGATAGCCTTCCCTTCGACCAAGTGGAAGGCTGAGGGAGCACGCAAACCATGACCACCCCCCTTCCTCCGGGCTTCTAAAGCCCACGATACGACCTCGCTCGAGAGCCAGACGCCACACTTGACTACCCCACAAACCCAATACAGACGCAAGGCGATTTAGTGGAGTATACCGCTGTCCTGAAGCCAAAATAGGCATTACATGTTCACAAGAAATTAAAACTACAATCTCAGCAGAGGTTTTGTGCCCAGGATGGACAGACAGGTGCCCAGCGTATTGCGAGCCATCCGAAATATTGCTATCCGTGACTAAAACAAAAATATGACACTTTTAGTTGCATGAGCGCTGAGATGCGCCTCCTTAGGAAATTTAATTGAGGCTTACCAAAGCGAGCTCTTCCGATTCAGCTGTCAAAACGGGAAGAAACCGCCAAGCTCGATTAATGAGAGAGCTAAAAGTTGGACAGTTTGAGCGATAGAAAAGGGAAAAGGCAATGCTTGTGGTAAATGACGCAAGTGTTTGAAAACAAGAGTTCTGCATCTTCAATTTGGCATCGCAATGGCCAAAAGCACAAATGCTTAAGATTTTTGTGAATAACGCTCGCATCTCATAATCAAACAGGCTAACGTATTATTATGAATAAATTGTCCGGTTTAGAAGTGCAGCTTACGTTAGACGTGAGCAGTAGCGCAGCAACCCATCGGCCTCGTATTTGATATAAGCGTATGTTAATGCATCAGGCAAGCTGAAGGAAATTACACAACATTTTAAATTTTAGAGGTCAAAGGATAAAATCGAGCCCTAAATTAACTTGACCTAACAAAATTAGTATGACCTCATGCAGCCCCTAGTTATGGCTATTTTTTCTGAAAGGTCCTTTTAAACTCAAGCTCAATGTATTCAGAGATAACTCAATTTTAATAAAAATTATCAACCTGGTGCGCCACTACCCTACACAAGCCTCCGTGTGAATGGTGTTAGGGTGATAATACCACTTACACCCTAGCATAAGAAATGAGTGAATGGTGACAAGCAGGCACTAGTGATGGAATGCAGGTAGGCGTTTATAAAACGTACAGTGCAAGATGACCACAGATCTCCTCTTCGGTCTCCCGTGAAACGCGGTGTGGGGGAACATTATTGAGGGCGTGGAGGAGTTGTGAATTTATGGTTTCAGCATCACCGTTGCCTAAAAGACCCCTTGCAATCGCTTTTTCCTCCAGACTGAGAGGAAAAGATATTTTTAATAAATAGAAGAAGACGAGAGCAAGTAAGGAGGCCGACGGTGAAACTGACCTGGAGAGCCGAGCGTGACAATACTGCAGCCCAAGACCCGTGAGGTCTGGCGCCTCATCGACAGAGTAGGCACGACTGTGCAGGCACAGCTGGTCGCCTTGCCAACGCAAATTAAGGTACACGGGTTGCAGACGCGGCCGCCGCAGCATCTCCGCCACCAGCCACGTAACACCTAGATGGTCGGCGACACTCTCAAAGATCACTCCGTCACTTGGTATGATCCGCGTGTCTGAATAAGGAGGCGTTGGGCAGCAGAAAGCATACCAGAAATATTACGTTTCCCTTTTAGGTCAGCTGCGATCAGACTTCCATCAAAATGACAGGGACCCTGCTGCTAGACCCATATGCCTTGTGACAGCCTCAGCAACCACACAGGTGCCACTTCGATGGCAGTGCAATGGACCATGGCCAGCATATTTTAACCCTTGCGGGGAATAATGACAACTTTTGCTAATGCTTCAAAAAGGCCCTCTGTCTTAGTGGATTGGCCTGTTACTATGCGAGATGAAACGTGGGACGTGAAATCATGCTTGAACCTACGGAGACCCACAACAGAAAAGATATTCAAAAGCGACAATTTGTGCCAATTTTGCGAATAGAAAGTGACACATGTAGATTAGTAATGGAACGAGGTCTAAATTAAACGATTACGCCATTCGTAAAAAGGAATACATTCCCCAAACTAACGAATCTGAGAATCATAAAAATAAATAGCAATATTAAGTGGAATAGTACCCTCAATAATGTAATGAGATTGGATATTTCATTAAATATGTTTTACTTTTAAGGTAAGGATTCCTGTAAAAATTAAATAGTTTATGACATTTAGATAATACTTGCCAATCCTCGACAAACGAATCCCTGCGACGCAGTACGTAAACAGGCTACGACAAATGGAACTATCGAAATCTGTTCTGATCAAACTCCAAGAGATCATATGGACCATTCAAGAGCATACTTGACTAATAGCAGCACCGATACTGGTAATAATAAAAGCCAGTGAATGAATGTTTGTGATACGAGTAAACCCACTCGGCGAATGGAGCATTCTACGCCGAGCCTCCTGCTTTGCAGCATCTAAGATGTCTCTGAGGAAGAGACCGTTTCCGCGACGAGAACTAGCCCCATTGACTCGTGCAAAACGCACGTGAAGTGGCCATGGAGATGCGTTGCTGTGAGCAAGAAACAGATATTTTTAATGTCATATTGAATACAAGTGGGGTAATGGGTAACGATGAATTAAGACTGACAGTTCCGCCTCAGTTTACATCGCCAAGTATGGCTCGGGTGCAATATCAGATTCTAATCCCATGATTTAAAGCCGACGGAGGTAAATAACTAACGAATGGACAGAAATGAAGGAGTCGAAAATAGTAGTTCAATGAGTATTGAGAGCCTAACGTCATCCAAACAGCATCAGCCAAGACAATGCTTATAATACAGACATCTTTAAACCTGTGAGTTTTTACCAGTTACGGTATGCAACCAAGCAGTTTATTACTTTTGAGACGATGAGTATAATGGAATTGAGGAAACTTACGCTTTGGCCCAATCATAGCAAAGGTGGGTGAGTAAATGAGCCAGATTCAAGAAGTGCTCTCGTTGGCCATCTTCCACCTAGGTGAAAAAAAGGGAATTCCAAAGGAAGCATGCATGCCCTCTTTTAACAGTCTAAGCCATTTGAAACTTACAATATAGTGCATTCTGTCGAAATTGTAACGATTGGCACGAGAAATGGCTGCTGCTAGATCACTAGATGTATAAAGGTAAAAACAAAATACGTCGTGCTCCCACAAATTGTAATGACTAAACAAAGGAAAAGTCCCAAATAGAAAGGGATCTATGTAGTTCCAACTAGATGAATGCTTACTAAAAAATTGGTTCGAAAGGCATTTCTTGCCGGCACAAAGGTGACAAAAATGTATGAGAACGAGAGTAATATATTGTTTACCGTGTGAGATAAAGAGTCCCTCCATTACTCTTTAAGAGGGTCACCCTTTTTCCCGGCTCATAGGAACCAGCAGTAACCGAACCGTCACTAAAATGCGAGCAAATGTAGGAATAACCCTTTCCACTGAAATTTATCACAATTATGTTTGATAACTTTAACTCATTTCAATGCAAAGCAGATCTAGTTGAATTTTGATTAGTTCAAATGAATTCGTGCAAGCAGGATATGGCAAAATGTGAATGCAGTAGAGGTGACCGTAGTCCAAAAATGAATTTGTAAGAATATGGACTAGAAGACAAGTTAATAAATACAAGAGGAAAAAGTACATTCAAAACTTTACCAACTGCAGTGACTTACGCCTCCCTTCGTGCGATGCGCCGCTTAATGAGGTGTTCGACCAGTTGTATTGCAGCTGTTACAAAGTCTGATTCGTATTCGTAATGGTCGAAGTAAACATTCATTCGCTGGAAAGACCGGGATCAAGGATATGAGATAAATCAATGGATGAATGAGAAAATGGAGAGAGAATACTTACAGTGTAGACACGTTGGAGATCTTCCAGACTAAGGGCGCGGAATTTACACCAAAGGTCAGCAAGATCGGGCCGTTGACCCCTCTCCAGCTCAGTGACCAGCGCTGAAGCCATCGCCTTCCCCTCCTCTGTGGAGCCCAACGTCTGACAAGCCCGCACGTAGACCTGTGAATAGAACACCTTCATTAGTTAAGAAGAATCACATTTAAATTATAGTACCCTACATGAAAACGCATTATTCGCTTTTCTCTTTTTAAAGCTAAAAACTAAGCCTTTAAGTCATGCTAGGTAAGTATGCGCTTACATTACAGAGGAGTTGACACAAAGCAAAGAATGCGTCACACACATTTAATGTTTTTGGTTAGTAAAGAGTAAATAACAGCACACTTAAATTACTCTGTGCTTGAGCGTTCAAAAGATGCAGAACTTTATGTAGAATCGAAGATAAGTTAGTACAATCCAACGCACCGAATGCAGGTGCTTTAATGGATCTTCTTCAAGGAGACGAGCATCTCCATAATTTTTGTATCCAAGGGAGAGTAAACCTGTCAAAATTTTACAAGAAAATATACAATTATAAGCGATTACTCAGTGCTACTAAGACAAGTGCCGGTATTAGAAAGGATTATGGACCTACCAAACTGAGTACCCCAGTCGCCTAAATAATTTATTCCAGTGACTTTGTTTCCAGCAGCAAGATTGATGTTCTTAACAAAATTCCCCAAAACAGTGGCGCGAAAATGACCCATATGCATCGGCTTAGCAATATTTACGGAGCTAAGATAAACATGCCTATTCAAGGTAAAAAACTAACCTAAATTCGACTAAAACATGCTGTAGAGATGCATCCGGTTTACGCATAATGGTGTGGCAATTTTCTGGGCACATGGATAATAGGTTAAGTTCAAGACATTTTCGAATTGAACCCTTGAAAAACAGTAACACTAGTAAAGGGCTTACCCTCATCAAGTATTGTCGTGGATGGTGGCAAAAAGCGTCTCAAAATAGAAAAAAAATCTTATTAGGGACGCCCTTCGCAGTCAATCCAATACCATATAGGGAAACAAGGAGACACCAACGGAGTGAAGTCGAAAAGCAAATTAATAAGCGAGTTAGAGGAAAATCCTCTAGCAGGTATTATTAATTACAAGAGGATGACAAAACGATCTTAAAAAACATATGGAGCATAAACGTTAGTACCAAAACGCTGTTAGTCATAAACTGCATTCCTTTTGCCGCACTTTATAAATATGCATTTAATCAACAGTCGAGCTAGTTCGCTGTGATGACATAACTACAAAATACAGCAAAAAAGAACAAACATCTTAACAATACTGAAATGCAGCTGCAAAGTGAAACAGCTTAAATATTTTTAAACGAACTTTTGGCTTCTCGAACACTTAACACGGCCTACTTTCTTCCCTCAGGCATCATGCCCTCAGGATCATTTTAGTGGCCCTTAGCCCTGTTATGCCACAGCAATAGAGGCTACATCCCGGTATTTTGTTGTCCTTTGCAATCCATGCGGTTCCGACGTACTATGTTGGTAGTAGCGGTAACTAAAACCTACCACTGAATGCAACTACGCTGATTTCCATTGCCAAATTCCAAAACCTAACAAAATGGAAAACTAGCATATAGTGCAAATGATGGAGTCTGTGACGGTCTTCAAGCAGAAGAAGTAAGAATTACATCCACCTTCGGCAACTACCCCACTTTCGTGCTCCAAAAGATTGTTTTTGACAGCTAGAGCAGCATTAGCCTTAAATCATCTGGAATAGTTTTAGGCTATCTTTGGTACTTGTGTAAGATTGTCAATAACCGGACACGCGTTATATTCTACATCTTTCTAGTAGCTGCATAAAAGTTAGATGGGCATGACCGGTTTACAATGAAGAGTGAACAAATTCGCGCTGAGGAATAGAAGCAAAACCTTGCCTAAAATTACTTGTTTTTTTTATTTAGTTGCTTTTAGGCTATTGTTCTCATAACTATTGCTGTACGTACGTAATGGTCTGCACATTTGCGCATCCCCCGGTACGATTCCCCTGAAGGACGAAGGTTTAGACCCAGTAAAAGCTTTAAGAGGAATCAGTGTCGCTGAGATCAGACATCTTTGCAGTTGCATGTGAATCTGATTAATGTGATTGGCTAGGTTTTATTTTTCTTAAAGTACTGACTACATTGCGAGGACCTAGGGTGGAGGTCGATCATGACAAGCACCGGAAACGACTTTCGAACGATATGTTTTTAAGTAATATTATGGCTGTTTATCAACACTCTGTTCAATGACGTGGACACTTACAACTCTATCTCTGTTGTTTTGCTGCCATAGTACCCGTTGGGTCATGCCTATAATCTTACTTAACCTGTATATCGAGAGCACATATGCCATACTCTAATGACTTCTTTAGACATTAAGGGAGACCCTGAACAATGCGGTAAGTACGTTTGCGTGATTTTATCACTTGCGATAAAATTATCAACTGCATTCAATTTAGCTTTAATAGGATTTAAACAAATCCGACCTGTTGTGCCTTTGAGTAATGCTAGTAGTTAGGGTTCCGTTGAAATCTAATATGGCGGTAAATATACCAAGTAATATTTCTAAATCGTCCTAGCGACAAAAAGACTGGTTATTTTATATGTTATATCAAGAGACCTGACATAGTTTCTGGGTTAAGGAATGTAGAAATCCCTTCACCTACCTCAAAGTTAAAAAATTGCTTATTAAGTGTGTAGTATATTAAAGTTGCCCTTACGTGGAAAAAATGTATAATACTCAAACGGAATATGTACTGTCAACAAGCAACGAGGCTCAACGGCTAATGGCATGTTCCGAAGGCCACGATCTCTGGGAGTTACACAATGACAAAGCCTGTTAAAAAACAAAGTACTATACATAACGAAAGGTGTTAGGCACTCCAAAATAACAGTATTGCATGCTTGCCTGTTTTCTAAACATGCTTTATTGTGTCTTGTCCCTTTTAAAACGATGTTTCTTTGCTTTAACTTTACTACTCCCATCGAACGTCGAACATGAATTGTGCAACTTCGCTGTCAGACCATCCTATTTAGTCATGCTTTGGAGCTTGTACTCCAGCACAAAGTGTTACGCACAAAAGGAATCGAATTTTTTTATCTTATGACTTGCGTTTTACTTGTTTCACGTAATTTTTCGTTGAAGCGGCTTATGGAAATCCCCCCTTTTCATCCAATCAAATGTGTGCGTTGATTTCTGTTCAGTTACGATGATAGATATTGAGGACATACGTTCGGAACCCTCTGCCCTTAGTGCAAATAACCAGGTTCATCAGCGCTTCATTAAGAGGAAACAATCCCAAGATGCCTTTGATAATGTTGGTGGCAACATCCCTGGTACTTATCACCTTTGTCTTTTCTAATGAAAAAATTTTCTTTAATTCTGGTGATCGTGCTCTTCACTTCTGTTTGCCTGTACCTGTTATTATCTTCTTCTTAACTCGTCATTTTTTTGTAGTACTGTCATGGAATTTTGAAATTCTAGGCATTCAGCGTATCTTTGTGCAGGTTTGGGGATGTGCTCATAACACCAGCGATGCTGAATACATGGCCGGACTCCTTGCTGCGTATGGCTATAAGGTAATTGTGCATGTCATTTCTTGCGCTACACTACTAGTAGGCCTGCTGGTATAAATGAAACATTTCATAATGTTCAAGCGGAACTGCTATATATTTACAGAAGTATGTCTGATATGATTATCTTTAACAGTTGGACTGTTATTGTTGAATAATTACTTGAATCTTACAAGCCCCTTTCGTTTGCCAGTAGCTGCTATATCTATCCAAACTCCTGAATTTTTGCCGGTGCATGATTATCCGCTTCAAAGGCTTTCTCACTCGCAGCTCATGTATTTGTTGTATCGTAACTGTTTTTATTGGAATTCCTTCATTATTTGGGGACCAATATTAGCATGCAGATGTCTTTTTGTTCATATTTTCTACATGCCAATGAACAGTTGATGTGTCGCAAAAGCACTGCCGATTCCCCGACTTAAATAAGATTGTAAATTTGGTTTTGCTACAAGCTGAAAATAGTTGTCGTTTGTGTCGTCCCATCCATTCTCTTGATGTTATTTTTTCTTGTTTTCTGACAGTGTTTGGAGTTTCTAAGCCATTGTTTATTAATGGGACACTATAGGGATATTTAAGCCCCCGTTTTAATCGCGTTTTTTGAAATAGCATAAAGTGGCGTTTGAATTTAAGTTCATAATCGGTTCAGTTGTTTCATAAACAAGGTCGTAAAATATCGTTTTTCCTATGTATCTTTTATTTGTGTTCTGAATTTGTTATATTATATCGTTTTCTTTGTACCTTCATTCGCAATCGCACTACTGTTAACTCAGGCCGCAGCACCGTTTTAGTGGTGCTAAATTTGCCAACAATCTGTGTTTTTCTTCCTGTTTAAATTTCGGCATTGGAAGCATGTAAATGAATGTCCTAAAATGTTTCGAGAAATTTGAACAAATCAGCCGGCACCAAATTATCAGACGTGTTAATGAGCTTGTGTTTCGTTCTCAATTATGGATCCTGTCATAGCAGACCATAAGCGATCTGGTTTCACCAATAAAAGTGATCCATTGGACGCGCCTTCGTTGCTCACTTTGGTGACATTGGCCTGTTTTTTTTGTCAGTTAGAAATTGGATGCTTCAATCAGGCATAGTGTATTCTTTTTCTCATCATTGGATGTGTTACCCATACAACAATCTGTTATTATTATGAGCTTTGATGTGGTCATATTTTAGTGTCAGCATCCTGAATCTCAGTGGAATTTGCCATCAAGTTTGTTTCATATCACATATTTCTGTTGTTTGGACCCATCATTTCATGACACCGAATTCATACTTTTTAAACCGCTTATTGATATTCATCTTCGTACTGATATTTCCCATCACCCTAGACGCACCAAAAAAGGCTTCTTTTGAGTGTTATTAACTTATTACCTAAATATAAAAAAGCGTTAAATGTCTGTGGCTTTTCACCGCTAAAGCAAAAAGTGTGACTTAAATTCATTTTGGAGTAGTTCAGGTTAGCTAGGAATCCATTGTTCTCCTGATGGGGTAATAGATGACAGTGAATGGAATTAGCCTGTGTAGCACTGATTGGTGCATCTTTACTTTAGGTTACACTGGGCGGCAGTTGCGGCAACTGTGGTTCTAGTTCGGACGACGATGAGGCGAAGGCGGCAGCCGATTTATGGTTGCTAAACAGCTGCACTGTAAAAGGACCCGCTGAAGATCACTTTAGAAACGCCATTCTCGCTGCCAAGACCGCCGGCAAGTGCGTTGTTGTCGCTGGTTGCGTTCCCCAAGGTAGCCCCAATGTAGCTTACCTCAAGGTACCTCGCTTACCTCTCCCTCCTTACTTTATCGGCTGGTCATGCTTTTAATAAAACATGGGATACCAGCTGGAATCATTCTCATTCATTTATGGTTTTGTCAAAGCGGCTCAGTCGTTTTTTTTTTTTATTACCGCATTCATCCCATTAGAATCTCCTCGATGTACCAGTGCAAACTGATTTTGTTTCAGATTAATTGTGAAACATTAAATAAAACCATTTTCAACTGTCCCATTAGCTGTTGGCCGTTAATATCGGTATGAGTGGCGTCTGATCCAACGTTACCATCATCTTATAAATCAATCCCCGATGACACGGATGCTCATTATGTCCTTAGATATTTCAGTCTTTGTGAGCTAAAAAACTTTTAAATTGCCGTACTTGTGTGATATACGTCGGATGCCTGGCTGCAACTACAAACACGAGGAATGGAGAAAGATGCCAGTAATTAAATCGCAAGGATTTACGTATCCTAATTAAAGCTGTGGCATCGCGATCTTACGAGAAAGTACTTGAATTTGTATGGTTCTTATTTTATCACTTCTAAGGTAGAGATTTGCTGTAGCATTTGTATCTTCCTTAAATTTTATTAATATTAGCCGAATTTTGATCATCGGTTCAATTCGGACAACTTTAATACGTCATTCTTTTAATAATTTTTATGCGGGCCAACGCTGAAGTATATTTTGCATGTTTTCCGTACCACACTGCTGGGCATTGGTGGGTGTGACGGCTGTCATTAGACCCATCCGTTTGCGTATTTTGATAGTATTGTTATCCCGCTCATTATCTTAGTTTGAAGTGATTCATTAACTGCTTAACTCGAGAAATGGGGATGGTGTTACCCTCATTTGCGGTCTGACTACTTGTTATTCTCATTCCGATTCTGTCCGCCATTTTTGATGTTAGTAGTAATGACCATAAATTAATCGACCCTTTAGTTATAGACAAATAATTCGTAAGCAATTAAAGGAATGTTTACTGAGTGAGATTTTATGCGCATGATGCTAAAAGTACCTTACTGAATAAGTTAGCCCCAGTCATTTGCGAACTTTACAGCCCAGTCGATGGGTACGCATAAAAGTTGGTTTGGTGCTAATTTTACACTTGTAATACTTTGTATTTAGCATATGTCAACGCATTTTCGCGACCATTTTCAGTTCACTGTGGACAGCAGTCGGATGCTGGCAGACCTACAGTTGGCGTCTCACGATTGCCCTATCTATGCGAGACCGGCAATTTCCAAAGCACACTAGAACAATAAATCGAGTTATTTGGGGTCGCAGTCGTCTAGACACCTACCTACCAAATGCACTTAATGTAGCCATGATTCAGGCAAACCCAGCAATTAGATCCCTTTTTACTAACTACATCTAAGATTTGTGTTTGGCTTGTTGTCCGAAGTGTTCTGGATTTGTCTTATTACGGCCACATTTTCGACCATTTAAGTCAATACACAGCAAAAGTACGTCCTCTTGATAGGTTTGCATTTGTTCACCTTTTTTCACCTCTCATTTTATCGCGAAGGGCATGTGGCAGAACGCTGATCCTTTCCGCTGTAGCTTAGGTACAAATGTCGTAGTTATCTTTTGGCCAAAATGATAATTTTAATTAGTACTAAATTGTAAGAGCAGCCAATGTCACAAAGGAAAGTGAATGGGAAGCATAATACATACGTTCGGTTGCTACTTCTACCCCTTTTCAATTTCCATTCCGCCTTCACTGTTTAGAGTTAAGATAAAAGGTATTTTTGCCCTCTCCTCATTAGTTGAATGATCGAATCTCCTTCCGGCTATTGCCCCATTTTCATTGTGATGCACAATGCGATGTGAGCCTTGCGTGAAGAAATTAGTTAGTACCCTAAGTGCAAGTCCCTTACATTCGTTTTTCATTCCTTTCCAGAATGTTAGCGTGGTCGGTGTTCAACAGATCGATCGGGTTGTGGAGGTGGTCGAACAAACCCTGTTGGGTAGGTTCAGCCTTCCTGCAGATTGGTTTCAGCTTAATTTAGGCTCATCTGTTTCAGATCATGTTTATCTTCGTTCCTCATTATTCACGACTAATCTTAGCCTAGTTCTCTTACAAGGCTTATTTTAGGGTTGAAATCACTTGTTGGACCGCAAATTTCCATTTGACTAGCCACACCCGCTTCGTTTGTAGCTTTAAGGCAAAATAGTAAAAACTTATACCCACGCCCAATCCATAAGGCAATCACAAATGGCCGTCTGGAATCGTATTAGTTATAGCAAATAGACCTAAAACATTTTTGAGGTTTAAGTCTTGAGTAACTTTGAAAATTCACATTTAAAGCACCTAGTGAGCGGATCATAGAATCAAATGCGTGTGTTCTCTTTTGCACCTATATCAGGCAACGTAGTGCGTTTCATGGAGAAGCGTGTGTCTTCAGTAGATGCTGTGACGGCGAAAGACAAGCTGGAGGATTCTAAGACTCGTCAGAAACATCCGCGACCTGGTGGAGTGCCACTCTCATTGCCGAAAATTCGGCGCAACCCATTCATTGAGATCCTGGCCATTTCGACAGGCTGCTTGAATGCCTGCACTTACTGTAAGACGAAGCACGCCAGAGGCGTACTCGCCAGCTACACCGTTGATGAGCTTGTTCAACGTGCTGTGGAGGTCTTTAATGGTGGGTTAACTGATCCACTTCATGAAGGCAACATTTGTTAATTGATTGTTACTGGTGATTGTTGACATTTATTGTCGTCTTGTCTTGAAATAACTGTGCATCCACAATTTTGCGACGAATATTTCCACTTTCTGATCTCTTATCTTCTGTGTGGAACAAATGAGTTGAGACTTTGTCCCTTTAAACTAACTGATTTTCTAATTTGGCTTACTACTTTGGTCACTTAACTGTGCTGAAGCTGCTTCAATCGCTGCTGTCTCATGTCTTTGTTCTACCATCTCAAAGTGATTTTGTGCAGCTGCAGTATCAGTGCATACCTTTGCCTCTACAAGTTCAGTTGTCCTTTTCTGTAAAATAAGCTTTTTGATCTTGATAACACTGCGTTATGTATTTTTTTTTCATCTATTAGTCAGTGACGAGTCTGATTGATCATTTGGATCGTTCACATGATCGTAATAAGTTGAAACACTGCTAGCTGTTTCATGCTATGTCCTGTTATTACTTTTTTTCTTGCGTATAGACGCTACTATGGCACAAATTTCGTAATATTTAATAAACCAATTCCTGCCTTGCCTATTGAGTGCAATGAAAAATATTTGAAATTATGTTGGGTTGTATTTACTCGTAAAGCCTTTGGTATCCTTTTTTAATTAAAATCTTATCTATTATGTCATATGTGCTCCTAACATTTTGCATTAAGCTATTTTGTTTTCGCTTGGTATATGATTTTTACTCGTTTAATGTAAACGCACTACTACTTTCCCCATTTGGTGTTTCCTCTTTATCTGGTTGTAATTTTGACATCATGGCTTTAAAAATCTTGTATCATTGTTTCCTCTATTATTTGCTGATCAGGCGCCGAAAATGGCGATGACAGCAGATGTATGCATGCGTATACCGCTTCTGCATCGCCACTTGTAGTTGAGGTTGTTATGCTGGCGCTAGGATGTCCATTTCATTCAGGATGACGAAGGGTGGTACTGATTTCTTGTGGATAACGTGGCGAGGACTGGAGCGAATTCAGGTTCGCGCCCTCTTCCTTGAACACATACACACATAGACGCCTCCTGGTCATCGTACCATTTATTCGGTGCTCTGCTGTCAAGTCGGCTAGGCCTTATTAATACTCGGCTTTTATTAATTGCTTCGACTCTTAAATGCTTGCCGAGACTAGTTTCTTACTGACTTTTGGTTGGTTAAATTCCCGGTCCATGCAAATACTAACTAACTATTCGTTGAGAATAATCCAATAAATTGTTGATTGTCCAGTTCAATATTTGTTTGGTCTTCGATTGGTCCCTCCCTCCTTCCCCCATTCCAGAGGGCGTAAAAGAACTCTGGTTGACCTCAGAGGACCTTGGTGCCTACGGACGCGATCTCCGCCGCTCCGAGCACCCTCTGGCCACCACACCTCCCCACGTGGCTTCCAGGTGGCCCGATCACCTGACCTTGGCAGACCTCCTCTTCGCTCTGGTTCCTGTCATCCCAGCCGGTTGCATGCTTCGTCTCGGTATGACAAATCCGCCCTACATCCTGGATCAACTTGCAGAAGTTGCCGCTGTACTCAGGCACCCTCGTGTCTACGCTTTCCTCCACATTCCCGTTCAGTCTGGTGAAATCATCTTATCTTCCTGCGATGTTTACATCTGACTGACCGAAAGCCTCTACTTGCTTACCATCATACCGGTCATTTCCACTTCCAGGTTCCAATGCCGTGCTGAACTCAATGCGACGTGAGTACACAATCGAGGAGTTTCAGAAAGTGGTTGATTTTCTCGAAAAAGAGGTCAAGTCCGTGTAAGATTTTTGCACTAACATTTTAACTTACTACCATCAAAGCACACATAAGTGGACATTATTTTAAATATTCACAACCACGTGAAAGGGCTCTCCACTTGGTGCAAACTTTTAAGGTGGAGCCACTTCGTGTATTCAACCTTCCTGTAACCCCGTGAATGGCTAATCTTGGTCTGTTTTTGTAAATCAGTTTTGGAAGACTCGTTCACTTTTGGTGCTCATAGCTGTAGATAGGCATCAGTAGCACTGTGTATTTTTTATTGGCACAGTCAATTTTGAGCTTTTTGATTCATTTAGAAGCGACTTTACAAGATGATCATCTATGCTACTTAAACTTTACAAATGGAGACAAATGTATTGACACATCTGCTCTCAAAATGCATCCGAAGGGATGCCGCCTTCCAATTTCTTTTTAAAAGCTGACAACCTTTGTGTGTGTGGATTAATGATAGATTTTAGTGTCTGATGAAAGTTAGGTTCCCTTCGGTTATTGACCAAGGAACTCAGATAATTTCCTTCATCATCAATCGTTTTCTCTTCGGTTTGGGCATCGTTGTCATCGGCTTCTTTTTTTTCTGTCACTCACATCGCCCAACCCATCTTCCATTTCGATATTTCACTAATTTATCAAATTATCCAACAATAGCTTTATTATTTATCATCATCGGTTCGCTCGTCGATCCAAATCGTCTTATTGCCATGTACTCTTTCCTTCTTGTCATTCATCCATTCATTTGCTCCCAAACCGAAGAAATATTAAGTTATGCCAGCTCGTGGTAAAGCAGAGCAATATTGTCAGCAAACATTTAGTCTTGAACTATGGTGTGTATTTTTACATCCAAAGCTCTCAATGTGTTTTTGCGAGTTGTCAAAATCGGACAGCTATTTACCTTGTCACCGTGGTGAATGTCTCGCCTTTTAATGTGACTTTCACACTGATACCCTTCGTTAGATCAGTTTTGGTTTGATTGGTAAAAGGTATCCTTATGGAATATAGTGTTTGAATTTTCGAAATTTTCCGTTTGTTTCATCGTCCAGTCTTCTATCTGATTGTACAATCAAGGATTGGATTCCTGTAAGAGCAGCACATTTTTCACTCTCCCTACAACAACAGAGACGGAGACAAGATGACTGTGGCAACTGACGTGATTTGCGGTTTTCCAACGGAAACAGAACCTGACTTCCAGGCCACCTTTCGACTGATTGAACGCTACAAATTTCCCGTCCTTTTCATTAATCAATTCTTCGCTCGACCTGGAACACCGGCCGCGTCAATGAAGCGGTAGGCTTTGATTTAATTTTTCTTCATCGGTCGTGGGACATCGGTTAAAACACTTGTTCGCCCAACAAGCCAGCGTCAGAAAGCCCCATTGCTATTAAGCTATCCTCTATCTTTCTTTAAAATCTACTTGTAACCCAGTTGCAAGCTCCACAGTGCCTTTGTTACTCAGCTAATGTTAATACTATTAATTTGGATTGATTAGGTATTGTTCGATACATAATGTGTCACCGTTGACGTTTGAATTTCGGAGAGCAAAGTTTAAATGAAAGACGTGAAATAGTATACCGCCACAAGTCGCTGCTCCTCTCACACCCAATACCGGGAGTAATTTTTATCGGTAACGAATGTCAATGAATTGGCTTTGCAAATATGCACGTTAGCACTTCTCTTGGTAATGTCACGGGCATCAGCAGTCTGAAGGGTTCAAATCTTGAGGAAATTCGAAGGAAAATATGGTGATACAAAATTTCGACCACTCACTTTTGGGTCGTGCTGAGGCTGAGGCAGTAGAGGGCAACATCACGAGATTAGAAGCTACTGGGCCTAGGTTCTATCTTATTATGATTTGCAGAGGAGTGCAACCAATCTATTATCCACCTCTAAAGTGACCCAGAGGATTGGTCGTAGCATCTTAGTGATCCTTGGTATTGTGAGTATGTTCGCTGATAGGCCACAGATTCTTCATTTCTCTCATGTTTTTCAATTTTCTTAGCATGGCAACGACTGCAGCAGTGAAGAAACGCACCCGCGCGCTTTACGATCTTTTCAGGACGTACCGACCGTTTGCGGATAGAGTGGGCCGTCGTTACCGCGTTCTCATCACCGAGGCTAGCACCGATGGCAAATATTGGGTCGGCCACACCAAAGCCTATGAACAGGTGAGTGACCGCTTTGAGTCTCTATGCTTCCTTTAAAGTGCTGGCACTGAATAAGGACTTTGACTTTCATCTTCTTGCTCCTGACCTCATTTACCAGATCGCATATTTGACAGGCTGGGGCCACTTACTTATTCGGCTGTCCCAACTAGAGCTCATTCTTTCCGGTCAAATTGGTGCCAAAAATATGGCTGAGGTAAAGTCTTGCAGAAGTGGTATGCGGTCTCTAACACTATGTTCTCCCATGAATCACGTCTGTTTACGTTCTATTTGTAAGTAGCTTGAAGAGTTGCGTTACTCCCTCTATGTTCCTTTCTTCGGTGTCCAGGTCAAATGGTTGCCTGATTCCAACTCCTTTGCTAGTGTAGGAATAGGGGAACTTTGTCTCCTTACTTGGTTAATACTTCATATCTCTACAGATGACATGACCCCTCTTTTTATTCACTATTCTTAATTGTAATTTTCACTTTCAACAAATTGGCTACAAAAGTTGATGTAATAAACAGCCATTAAAAATGGAAGCTTTATGGGGGAAACCATCCATGCTCGATACTTGAATGACTCGGCTTCTGATGGATTTTGCTTTATCCTTCCTTTTCTTCAACCTGCAGTGTATACAAAAGCGAGCTCCCTGCTTTTGGGGTTACCTGAAGCTCTAGGAAAATGTTCCTGGTCGGTTCTTTAGGAGTTTTAATTGGTAGCTCACCTCCGAAATTTCTAGAGTCGCGCTCTAGCTCGTACCAAATAGAGATGTACCGATGCCCAGTAAAAGACCAAGTTTAAACAGTCACTGTGATTACGCTCAACCGAAATCACTGCTGCACAGCCTCACGCTCTGTCCCGGCTCTCTAGCCGTCGGACACGTATACAGTGCCTGTACTTCCTTCGCTTGCTCATTGCGCCCTGGGTCTTACCTACTCGTTGTCGGGCCGGACGCTCGTCTAAGTGCGGGTAACTCGCGCACAAGCACCAGATGATGACAGTTTATAGCTCATTTGACAACAAATGTGAACTTCACTTCAGACTCGTCTCTCCCAGACATGGGTCAAAGGCTTTCAGTTGGGTGATCAGGTTTTAATCGGTATGTCTCCTGGTCAACTGAGGTCAATGGATCCTTTTTTCTGTTAAAAAAGCTACTTACTTTTTTTGCTTTCGTTAGTCTCTTCCATTTCAAATTATGCCCTTTTAATTTTCTTATCTTCACTAATTTTTTTCGCCAAAATTTAGATGAAACCTGATTGCTCGGATTTTTTGTAGAATTTACATTCAGTAATTTATAAAAAGACGTATTCACTTGACGACAAACTGAGTGAATAGTAAATCTGCTATTTGCTTAATAATTCAAAAATGTTCAAAGTAGGCTAAACTCTTGTCTGTCATATTTGGTGCGTTTCCATAATTCTCCATAGGTGTTATTATTATTTATTTTGTGTTCGGGAGACACTCATCTTCTTTCCACTGCTGTCGTGATGCTATCCAGCTCCGCATGTGTAATTTCTAACTTCTTGCGATCATGCGATGTCAGGTCTTCAGATTCATGTCATTTTCCCATAGCGTCCTAATTACTCAAGTTACGATCAACCGGTTCTGTTTATGCTTCTGCCTCTAGATTCTCTTGCCCAAGGAGCCCGAATTGCAGGGTCATATGGTACTGGCAGAGGTGACAGAGTGTGATAAATTCTACATGCGTGGCGTGATTGTTGATCGCGGTCCATTCGTTTCTCTCTCCGTGGAATTGGAGGGGAGTGAGCATCTCCAACTATCCCCTTCTTCAGCTTTTCCCCTCAGATGTGACAGGCCCCCCTTGCGGTCGAGTAGTTACAGTATCTCCATGACGAAGACTAGGTCGAGTTTTTTGTCGTCCAGTCTAGTGAGTTTGATTTATGCCATCTATTAATTTGGTGGATTTCTAATTTTGGGAATACATATGCATAATTCCAGTTTATGAGTCAGCAAATTTCATACTTGATAATCTTACTATATTTTCCATCTTTGTAACTTTGGTGACAAATAAATAAAAAGTGATAGAAATCAAGACACTGTGAAGATATTTGTGCTCTTCTGTGTCTGATACCTTGAATGTGTGATGGCGGTGTAAGTGGATTGCCTGGCGTCGAAAGGTGACCGGCAGTGAGCATAAGAATAAAGACTCCGTAGAAGAGAATTGCACCTAATACGTATAGGATATATTTGAGGGGAAAGTGTTCGTTTAATGCATTAAATATGTGTTCAAAAAAGTGTGTCGAGTAGATGTCGTATAGTTCAAAATATCGGTATTCCAACTTTGTTTTAATATTTAGCAACACCCGTTTTACATCTAATAGGTCGGTTCGACTTTTACCTGGGTATATCATGTTACTTAAGTTGTCTGCTAGATTTCCTAAAGAAAATGCGCTTTTTCTTTTACCCGTCAATTTAATGGATGCTCATAAGTGTAGGCATATGAGAAGTGTCATAAGACAAGGATTTTTAGAATCAGCTATTCTAAAACTTTTGGACTCAATTCCTCCCCTCCTTTGTTAATTACTCAAACGATTGAAACGGTAAGTGCATATTTGATGAAAATCACTCGCGTTTCGTTGGTCCACGAATGTTGGATGATTAGGTTAGATTGAATGCAAGTCATTAACAATTACTGTGGCATATTGTCAATCACTACTTGGCATGCTAAAGAATCTCATGATCTGCTCATTCCTCTTTTGAGTATGATTTTTAGTAATTTTTGAGGTGATTGCTTATATAATAACCATTTTCACCCACCCTTTGTTGTAGATAACCGTTGCCCTCTTTCTGCTCATAACCACATGGGTTACATCAAAACTGCTTAACATTCAATGAAGCTCTTTCCTTCAACCAATTTCTACACACCTGAGAATAAATTATTGCAGTTTTTCGACTTTCTCTTTATTGGGAAGCGAAACTTGAAACTGGTTTACCTGTACCATCGGATTTGTCCGGCTTTGGTCCTCCGAAATGCTATTATTTGACTTCATTAGCTGGAGAAGTGTTCATGGTTGCGTTGGTCGGCTAACATTTTCTAGTGTTGATTTGTCTGCCTGAGTTTATCAGCCTCGGAGGATTGCGCCCTCGTTTGACGATGTGATCCTACGGTTATATCTTTGGTCTCTACCTTCTTTGCGGTTTTGGTGAGCTTTTACCCGCAGTGGTGGGTGCACTACTATCTCTAGTAATCGCTGATGGCCACGCCTCTTTGCAAGCACATGGGTCTCTTCCTCTTGTGGTTCATTGAGTACCGTGGGAGGGGGGGGCATAGGATGTTGTAAGCCAGGCCTATGACCGGACATGAGGGTTCTAGGGCAGAGGAGGATTTGAGATTTCTCAAGTGACCGGCGTGAGGGGCGACTCCGAGGTTTGTGGAGCCGGGTGTTTCTCTTTTGCTCCATTCAAGGCCGATGAATTAAAGTGCGGTTTTAAGCATTACCGAATAGGAGGTCGTGCTTTGGCACTGGTTTCAAAAAGTATTTTAGAATCGAAATATAAGTGGTTTACTGACTTATCTCTTTTAACAGTGTACCATATGAGCATAGAGTGATTGCAGGTGTAAACCCTAATTTTCGTTGATGGGTTTAAAAAAATTGTTTTTTTTTTTAGGGTAAATAAATGAACTACAGTAAATGCACAGATTTGTCAAAAACGGACCGCCAGGTTGCCAAACCCCCTACCAATATGGCGGCGCACATTTCAGTTGTGCCTTGGCTAATTTACTACTGGTTGGGGAGTCGATGGTGTAGTCTCCTCTTTTAAGTACGATCATGTTTGTCAGCCCTTATTGTTATGTTATCATTTATACATACTGTATCTACATAACAGCTTTGCGTACGTCTTTCTCTTTGTGTTCTATTTATGCATTTAGAAATTGATATTAAGGACAACATAACAAGCTTTTCCATAAATAATTATCCATCTTTGCTCTCAAGAAACGAAACACATGTTTGGGAGTTTAAGGCAGCAAACACGGGTCAGATTGTCATTAGGAAGCGGTATGTTCATCTTTTTCCTGGCGATGAGTTAACAATCTTCGACGATTTTGCTGACTCAAAAACCGAACTAGGTAATTATTCATGTTGCTTTTTGGAGTTCTAGCTTGAAATGTTGGACTTGATATTGATGCTAAAACTAGTGTATTTCCTATTAAAAGAAGATAAAGCAAATGCGGCATATATTTCTGTTCCAAATGAAGGTGTTTTGATGCTCCTTTTAGCAAGGTATTCAAAGTGGAATTCCTCTGCAAGCAAAGTTATCTCTTCGGGCGACTCCATCACTCTAGAGCTGACTAATAACGCTAACCTATCCGTACCAGTGCTGGAAGATGCGAGTCACATATTTGTGCGTCCCTTTTTTTATTCTAACTATCTTTCAATTCTGGCTTCGTAGCACTACTGCACACCTTCCATTTCAGGGCTTTAACTTCACCTTGGAAGAGGCTGGTTTCTGCTCACCCAATGATTCTGACCGCGCGTCTTGTGAATTTCCTCAGGAACAGCGTTGTTATTCGGTGGCGGAAGATCGGTGTGATGGTTCCTGGGACTGCCCTTTAAACGGGCTCGATGAGATTAGTTGTTCATGCCCCTCTGTTACAGAATTCGCCTGCGCAGATTTTTCTGTCTCCGGATCCTGTTACAGCTTGGCTCAGCGATGCGATGGCGTTTACCACTGTACTGACAAATCCGATGAGGCAAGTGGTGTCATGGTTGCACTTACTTTGGAATATTCGTCAGATAATCGGATTTACTAGTCGATAACTCGTTTTTTTTCTGGCCTCTTTGGAACTAATGGGTCGGCCTTCCCTTCATTTTGTATTAATAGTTGATAATATGGTAATCAGTTAGCCAATGGAGTCTACATTGTCGGGTAATTAAAGAGGAGGCTTTCATTAACTACCAAATTTTCCAGTCTTTCTCCATCTTGTGATGTTATGTTCACTCTTAGTTCTCCTAACTGTCCATTTTTTCAAAGTTTCTACAGGCTATGCCATAAAGATTTGATGAGGTCGGATATAATTTGAATAAGTTAACCTTTTTAAACTAACTTTGTTATTGCCTAGCATTTGGGTTAACGCTTGCTATTCATAATAGCCCATTATTTAAAGGTATAATGAAATCCTCATTTACTTTAGGGGATGGAGTGTTTCTTTCTAGTTTTACATAAGTTGACCAACTCTACAAGCGTAGGTTCTATCGCGGTACTCATTTTATCGCATCTGTCAAAGGGTTAGTGGCATGTTTCGCGGGGCGCAGAATTACCTTTCATGCCTTAGATGCGATCCATAGGGGACGCATTTCTCCTTCGGAATTTCCAACTGATTTAGGCAAAATCACCCAGTAAATTTTGCTGCTCTAATGAGAGATTTTACAACTTGAATGCTCCAGTACCTGCTAAATTTTGCCTAGTAATTTGACTTGGTTTTATTAAGCTTAATCCTTCAATAACTAATTATTGTTTAAAAATTCTACTAGAAGAATTTAAATGTATTGCCAATGCCTTAGGATGTCATTATTGTCTATAGGTATGGATAAAGTTTTCTCTTATTCCTCTTGCTTATAGATGAATTGTTTGGAGAGCCAGTGTTCGTTAGAGGCGCTACGTTTTCTCTGCGTGCCACTCAATAGCAGTGCGAGGGTGGCGGGTGAGTGTGTCCCTCTGGAACGGATTTGTGATGACCACTTGGACTGTGCCAACGGGGTCGACGAGGCGCCTTACCTCTGTCGCAGCTCCGAGCCCGCCAAATCTTCCTCTGTCGTTGCCGCCATCGCACAGCTCTTCGCCGCTCAGGTGGCTCAGGAGGCAGTGAAGGAGGCGGCGGCGGCAGCACTGTCGCGGGTGGACTCGCGGCTGCGTACCCTCCTCACCTACGTACTATCCGCTCTTTTCGGCCCTCTTCTCATCGTCCTTACTGTTGGGCTCGTGTGCCGTTCTAGCGCCGCCTCCTCTGCTACCGGTCGACGGTCAGCTGAGGAGACTCGACGTGCAAGACAGCGTATGCCCTCCCAAAAGTACAGAGGGGCAAATAACTATCATCTACTTTTGACACGTCTCTCTTTTCCACAGAAGCGCGCTTCAACTCTCCCATTCAACGTCTCATCCGCGATGAAATTCGTCGTCGTCCCCCTCCTCCAACGTACGAGGAAGCGTTAAACAATAGTCTTTTTGAGGAACCAATTCTTGAGGGGGTGGTGCCACCACCTCCACCTGAGCCTCTCCCAGGTGCCCTCTCACAGGATCGCATCGCTGCTGTCCGCGAACTCTCCATGAAGCCCACCCCCACACGCGTCGACGTGGCCATTTCCTGTAATCTTCTCGGTGATGTCATCAACCCCCCTTCTACCCATAACCAGCATTACCGTCGTCGACGTCGTCGGCCTCTCCTAGCATCCCCCTCTTCACCTTCCACTCAACTGATGTCCACGATGTTGGCCACACCTACTGCGATAGAAGAGGGTGAAGTCGAAGGTGTACCGCAGTCATCCATGGAAGGTGGCTCCGGCCAGGGTCTTCTTGGACGCTGGTTCGTATCCACTTTGGGGAGTTGGAGACGTGCTGGCAGTGGTAATGGTGTCGATGATGGTGGTTCAAGAAGGGACTACGAACAACCTGAAATCTCCGAGGCAACCGTAGTTTCGTCCATGCATGAAGAGGAAGGGATAGAGGATGAGTACGCCTCTATCACGTCACGGCGCGAGTCCATCAACGGAGAAGACGAAGAGGAGGCAGATGAAGGTGTTGTCGGTAATTTCCATATGGCTAATTTGCATTCTTACTTATTATAATGAACATGAATTAGTCCCCTAGGTGCTTAATATTTTGCTGACTGGTCGTCGTATGTTTGGTTTTAGCACAGTTTTGTGGTATTCTTGATGCATTGTATGCAGAGGCAATGGGATGCAAATTGTCTGGTCTCCCTATATCGCTCTTGGTTGATCTCTATATTCATTAACCAGAGTGTAAATGGGGTTTTGATACTGTTTGCATTCATTGTAGTTATTCTCAAAATATGTTTCCATTTTCAGCTTAATCAGGGTCACATAGTGGAAGTGTAAATTGATCGTCTTTTTTAAATGTCAAAGAACTTCAATCAAACTAGGTAATAGGTATGCTGTTGATATAATAAGCTGCTTCCCATTTTGTCGATGTATGAGGATTTTAAACTTCCACATTAACATGATCTTCCTTTGGAAGCTGTCGCTAGCAAGCGCTTGGGTTATTGTGTTTGCGAAATCAGTGGGTCAGATCCCCATACTTGTATTTTCTGACTAACAAGTTAAATGCATATCCGGAATGCGCTTTGTGATTACGCACGACTGGATTATTTTTAAAGGTAAACACTGGATTTTGAATTTACTGGGAAGCGGAATACTTCTCTGTTTAATGAGTAACGCCGCTTGCTCGTATGCATGGCCATTTGGTTCACCTTCACACCATGCTCGTTTATTAAAAGGCATTTTTTAGGCATAAATAAGATTAATTTATTTGTCTTTCCTCGTGAATTCCTGCCAGATGCTAGGAAATGCATGCAGATGTCCCGTACGCATTGTCCATTGATGGTTAACAAAAGCTCGGCTTGTCTGTTGTTGACCTGATCCACTCTACTTCTTCCGCATCTAGGAGGTGCTCCTATGGAAGGTGAACTGTTGCTAGAGGCTACGACAACAGCTGTAGCAGGTGGAGAGCTGGAAAATATAGTTGTGGAGACGAGTCAAGATGGCGGCGATAACGATGGTGACCATTTTCCGGGTCCCCTAACGCCTCTCCTAATTGGAACTCATTCGAATGGCGCCTCCGTGGGAAGCCTATGATTGTCCCTCCCGGTCCTTCTTTCCTTCATTTTACTGTCTTTCATCTCTTTCTCGTCTACACTTATCATCATCATGGTTTTTTTGTAAAACTTATTTAGAAATGATAGAAACGTGATTTTTTCTCATTATGTTGCTCTTAAATTACTCCAGTTGGATGGTTGCTAGTCGCCTGTCGAGTTACATTCCCCTGTTTTAAAGTCATCGGTCAGATCAGCATCCGGAATCGCTATCATGGCTACCATCATTACTAAGGCGATTCACTCGATTCGCAGAACATTTCTTTACATCAGTGTTATTCATCCTTATTTCTCAGGAATTTTTACAATTACTGGAAATCGTAATATTTCAACGGTGAAGGAGTTGGATGTTTTTGAAGTGAGTTGGCCTTCACCGGGTCCCCAAGCCCTCGACAGTACTTGGTTATCAAATATCATCCTGGGGACAGAGTTGTTAACTTGTAGTATCTGCTGCTGCCATGTATCACTAATTATTTTTCTCCATGAGCCTCAGCTATGGATAATCAAGGTCCCCATACTGATATAAGTACGACTGATTAAAGACGTAGGAGGTATCCTGCATGGCGCAATTTTGTGTGAAAATTAGATCGTAGCTTGGAGTTTGTGTTTGTGTCATATCCCCCTCTAGTATCATGCTTTGTATTCGACTGGCAATTCTTTTTATTATCTGAAGGCTTCATAACTTGTAATTCTGTGTAAATTTTATGTGTTCAGGCGGCTGAATTCGTTCGTGTCTCTATTGAAAATGGATTGAAGTCTAACCAATATGTTTAGATCCATCGCACAAGCTAAAAGATGGATGTAAATAGGTTTTAAGTACACAGATATCAGAATTTTTTGTTGGAAGGACTACAGTAAACCATAGTTTGATGTATTTTTAACTGCATACCTAATTACGTATACTTTTCAGCTCGCTCGGACTGCATTCCAAATGACGAAAGTCGACTCACTAGTAGCCTACCCGGTTTATAGTGTACAAATTTATACCAGTCGCCAAATTCGTATGCAACTGAGGAGATACTTGACCGCAACGTCACTGATCCCTCTTGACAATTTAACCGAATTTGGACCTTCGTCCGGCTTGGAAACTGCACTCAGGAACAGAAAATTGTGCTGCCCATCATGCGTGTTCATGGACAGACGTAGGAACACTGACCCAAAAGCAGGTTTTTGCAAGGAAGAACGGGATTTAACACACACAGGCCCGTGAGGGAAGGGTCGTGCGTCTGTTCCTCCTTGCCACATTGTTCTCACTTCGGAACTGTGCAGTCATATCAACCCGGGCTCTATTCAGCTAGTGCAGAAGTGGAGGAGGCATGGTGAGTTCACTTTATCAACAGCTTTATGCAGGTATGATAGAGGAAGTCTGTGACTAAACTTCCAGACGGTTCATGGCTAGCATCGCTTCAGTTGATGGTAGCTTTCCTGCAGCACATGGGACTGGGGTAGCTGCCGAAGGTGGACGGCAATTTCAGTCCTTCTGTTTGGGGCCATCACCATCCTCCTGTTCGTAGATTGCGTACTTCTTCCGCCCTGTTAAGGTTTATCACACAGCAGTGAAAATCAGGATAGGCGTCCTCCAGGATCGGGTTTGTTTCTCACTGCCACCTATGTAGCATCCCTAGACTTCCTTGAAGACGAAAGAAGATACAATGCTCGGTTGGAATGTATGTATTCAGCATACAGAGGGTGCTAGGGCTACTGGCATGACAAAAGGGCCAGCCCGTTCGAAGTGTTATCGTGGCTAGATTAAAAGTGGCTCCCCACCAAAGACAGGAGTTAAACAGCCAACCTATTGCAACCATTTAAATTAGACATTTGTGTCAAATTTGTGTAATTATTTTTTAATAATTAATTTTGAGCCAAAATGTTTGATAAAACCAAAGGTACTGCATGTGATTGCTTCCCAGCAACCAATTTCTTGGCGCAGAAGTCACAAGAGTTTAATATAAGCTACCGGAAGGACCGGTAGGCTCTTGGCAAAGGTGATATAAACGAAACGTCCTAGCAGGGGTGTTTGCCTAAGCAAAATGAAACATTTCATTTTCTGTACTGTTAAAGTGCAAAAGGATGGACCACGTTTGGGACCCTTCATGACTACTTTAGTCAATGCATATTTTTACTCCTAATTTAATTTTTCCGGCTCGGTTTCTTTTTTGATTTTCATTACTGAGGTCTCAAGCAGGCCGCTACGCCTTCCGAGTTTAATGATTTAGATCTAGACGAGCATGACTTCCGACCGTGAGATTTGTAACCAACCGATGAGGTTGGACTTTATCTAAATGAATGTAATTCTTTCTTGTAGACAGTATTTAAAATCACACGAACATTTGCATTTTGCTCACTATTTGAGACTCTAAACGCTTGTTCAAGGGCTACTTTGACATAGGTAAACAAAATTTAGCCACAGACTGACCAAATAAGTTTTTACAATTTGAGTTCAGTGACAAAGTTGATATTTTGATAACTGTTGCTTTGGTTGGACTGAGTCTTAGCCATTGGGCGAATTTTCTGGTGGCATCACAACCATGATAGGAGACATGTCTGTTAAACCTGCATATTTGGAATATCTTGAAGACAATTGTACCTTAAAGCATTTATTAGTTTTAATACTGGTCTTTATTACTTCGTATGCATAAGCAGGAACTTTATTGTACAACTTAATAGAAATAGCACTTTAAGCTCTGCTCCGATTTTATGGATATAGTGCTAAGTCTAGGAAAGTTTAATTTTAACCTCCTAGTTGCATATAATGTACAGTACTTTATTACATAGATTTCAAGTTAACTTATTCGGAATGGGAAAATACGAATGTCAGCAGAGTATCCTGCTACCGCCAGTTGTCAAAAGTGGTATGCGTCGTCCTGATCATAAGGCTCTGCCATTTGACTAATAAATGTATCTTAAATTGGAAATAAGTTGTTAACCGATCAAACTACTTCCACTGTATCCAAGCGACATTTGATTGATGAGTAAGCAGTGCTTCACGAATCCCAGCATGGAATGTAAAAATGGAACTAATGACTTTACGTTATAAAACCGTTGGTTTGCTAACACCCTTTGGGACGTTAAAGTGGCCCAAAAATCACTGAATCCAACTCCCAAATCATTAAAGGCTGATTAATGCTATTTCTAAATAAATCAGTTTCATATTACACTACACTAGGTGTAGGGCGAGACTCATCGGTCTCCTCTACCCTGCTCCTAGTGTTCCTAGAATAGCCCGGTTGATTTACTTTTGACATCTTTATTAAGGAGGTAAGATCGTGGGGGAAGGTGCAATGTTTAGGGAGGGGAAGAGCCGCAATCACAACTAGGCACGGAAGGCGGCGACCCTCTCACCAGATTCGAATTCCCAGGTTGCCTCCTCACTGAAAGGCAAATTAAAACAACATAAGTATTACACTAAAGTTGTTTTTGCAGTAACTTTATAGATAGCAGCTAATTCCCGAAGGCGGCAAAAAATGCAAACATGTCTATTAGACCCCAAAAGAAATAATCATCACTTAAATTTTATGCAGACTGAAATGTGCCACAAGAGCATGACAATGTCACGACTCTGATTATATGAGCATTGCTAGGAAAACTTCGTTACCAATAGGCAGAAATAGGAGTACTGATTAATCTGACCCCTATTCCATTAGTCGGATCCTTGAAATTTCAAGCTTTTATTCTTTTAATTGATGTCACATAAATGCTGCTCAAACGATACCCAGAATTTCAATTCAATGCATCAGTAATCGCGATAATGACGTAAATATTAATGAACAAATTGGTGTAATATCGGCAGTCGGAATGTTAAGAAATCCTGCCAGTGAATTACAGATAAATGCATTTTTACTAATTTTCGAGTCCTAGTAATGCGATATTAGGTAACTGACTAAGCTCAACCAAGCACTTAGGACTATAATTTGTTCTTATTGACACAAAATTATTGTGTTGGAGTGTTTAAGGTGCTGTCAAACAGAAGTGACCAATAAACATGTGTCAAATCCCATCAAGACGCCAAATTAACTTCTTATTTACCATTGCAGGGATGTGATTTTGTAAGGCTGCATATTAAACTTTACGAACACTTTAGTCTCCACAGACTACAATTCAGATTGATGACGTAGATTTCCAGTCACATATGCATGTATATGACCGACCGGCTGGCCTCTGGGCGGTAGCAGTAACCCAAAGCCTTGCTGAATTTTGAATATACATTCTGCTCGAGTACTGCGTCTTCTTTCGTATTCATAGAAGTCTCAAAGCCTCACAGCTACACCATCAATAACTACTGTAATACGATAGTGGTTTATCCCTCGGTTCTAGTGGGGCGCCACTTTTGGACTTTGAATTAGCCCCCTTGTACCTCGCTGGGTGGGCTGGCCTTTTAGGCCATGCCAGTAGCCTGGACACCTTCTCTGTGCTGAATATATATTCTGCCCGAGTATTGTGTCTTCTTTTGTCTTCGGGGAGTCTCGGGACGCTGTGGTAAAAATGAGTGAAGTTGAAAGAATGAATTTGGTCGGTTAAACATGGCATCGAACTCGTACACGCTCTCCCCATTTACTTTACCGAATAAACATGACAAAACTAAATCAACCTAAGTGTTCTTTGAATATGAGGGTAGGGGAGGAGGGGGTCTGTGAGCCTCGTCCAACAGTGTCATCAACCATGTAGATTAAAAAAAACGTAACCACCTGGTATAAACGTCCATTTAAGCCCTTTAGTACTCTAACAATAATGCGATCTTGTTGTAGGAACTTTATGCAAGGTGCTAGCTTAAAGTGCTACCTTAGTTAATATTAGTGGATGTTTACCAAAACAGATAACACTGGTGGTACAGTCACTAAAGCTAACCACTTGGCTTCTCAATAACAGGCCTCAGACATTATCTTAATTTTTTTCCTAAATATTGTATTAATTGCCCACCATACCTTCTTTTAGGGTGAGCTTTTTTGGGTGTCTTCTTTATTAAATTTTGCCCGTCCCAAGGACACATTTGTAGTTTACTGGATGCGATTTGCTCGCGTAGCCCTCCTGGTACTTTCAGCAGTTTCATTTATATTCCGGCACGCGTATTTCAAGACAAATGTGCACACATTTTTTTAATCTATCATCACAGTCTGCGAGCTTACACTTTTAAATAAATGGGTCTTTTGCCCTTGAGACTAACGGTGTGGCTCTATAGTTAACTCGAGAATCATGGTTCTAAGCTATCGTGATTTTGAGTAGCCTTCCCAAGTACTATCCTCAAACTTGCCTAGATTTGTTTAGAAATGGATCCTCGTGTTGACACCTTTCTACTGTTTTATTTTAAGCACCCAACCACTGTGTGAATAATTCGGTTCGTTTCTATGCCTTTATAGTGATGTACTAAAATGCCTGGTCAAGCCACTAAGCCTCTTTTGATTGACATTCTTATATCCTCATAGCTTTCCTGCTTTGTTGACACTATGCTATGTTGTGGTTGAAAAGGCTCACGCTCGTAATTTTTAGGGTTTGCTTATCCAACAGACGAGGTGCCTTTATTTTAGCCTACACCCCATGTCAGTGGTACATCCCGAATTTTCTCTGCTTTAAATGCTCGGCTTTATATACGCATCTGCGGTTCCATTTTGAAAGATCCTTGTAAAGTTGCGGTGCTTTGTATGGTAGCATTATCCTGTGACTACCTTTTCAGGTTAATAACTTGTTCTGTGCTCTGCTTAGCAGTTACTAAGCTTTTAAGATTGTGTAATGTTGGAGAACTAGCATTTTCAAGAAATTGTACTTGGCTGGCAACGTCTTGTTTTGTACAAGTGCCAGCATAACCGTCGTGCTCTTAAGTAATGTAAATGAAATCCAGTCGATTACAGGATGTATCCTTAACATGAATTATCCTTCACATTTTTATAGGTCATCGTAGCTACATAAGCTCCAAGTCCTCCTTTTTCCAATCGCAGATGTCAGAATCAACCACAACTGGTGCGGGAGGTTTTGGGAGGGAGGACGGAAACGTGGAATTCATTAATCTAGACGAGGACACGGACACTGGTGACTCAGAATTCGAGCCTCCTGAAGGCAGTGGAGTCCAGGATGATGATAGCATTGCAGCGGAGGAGGATGTTGCTGATGAAGAGGAGGTTAATGGTTTGATGAGGGTAGGAGCTTACTTTCTGTCTCATCCTTCCTTTAGCTCAAAATTTTGTCTTCTTTTTCACCGTCGAATCAGTAACACGCCACCTCCACACATGATTTCTTCTTGATGAGCCCCTTGATCCCAACACTTAAAATGATTGCCCCTACGATACATGGTTTCTTCATATTTTTATGGAAAATTGGTAGCAGGTGCTTTGTCGTACCTATTTATATTGCAATGTTTGCAGACTCATCAGTATTTTAAATCTCTTGTATTATCTATTCACGCCCTGGAATCTGCTTTTGTTTTATGTATTCTAATTGCGTTTATGCATATACTGTCCAATTCAGAGGTGATCTGACATTCATGTAGTTTTTTGCTCCTTAGTTTTGTAAGAACGTATGTATATGCACTAGTACGTTTATTTCTCTAGGAGAGCGAGATGTCACTGAGCGAACTTCTGGCCTCCTATGGTCTTCCCGCTTCTGCCATTCCCGTTGAGACCGTCTCATCAACAATGAATACGTCGACTTCGGGCGAGCGAGCTATCACGCGTAAACGCCGCTACAATGGCAGCGCAACACAGGCACCTATCGAGGCATCGGTGACGGTCCAGAGCAGCAGCAACGGTACTGTTCATCCGGTAAGACTTGCTCGCCTCGCGATCGTTAACGATGAGGCCTTTGGTAAAGAGATACCGCAACCAATGAACATGCATGGTTGGTGGGCAGCATGGGTGCTTTTGAAGTGTCTGACGTGAATAATAGTGTTAAGTTTCGCGCTAGATTTGATGGATTCATTATGGATAGACGACACCTAAGAAATATCAGAATATCCGCGACTGTAGATGGCGTAAATGAGATGAATCGGTGCCGCTGTGATGTTGGGGAGATTTACCGGTATTTGTTATATTTTCTACCTAAGCATTCCCGACGCTCATACTGGAATTTGTCAATGTCGTCGCTGCCAAAGGCTGAGAACAGGAATGTTCGTTTTAGATGCTTTTAGCCAACTGGTGACCCCTTAGAATGACTTTCTGGCACAAAAATTACCACCAGAATTTTTTAAACTGCTAGTTAGTAGTGTTGATAATGGTTCTACACTGTAATCAAATGAATACGGGGTTCTATGATAAACATTAAATTACTTCTGCGATTTTAAAAGGCGTAATCAGAGCCAAAAAATACGATGTGGAGACTGCGAATTGGCTGAATTCGCTATTGGTAAATTGGACAACAATGACAATTAAAACCCGTGTAACCAACTAGGGGTTTCTATCTAAATAATTGTTTTCGTCTTTATCGCACCTGTGGTCTTAAATATTTTTTTTAAACATTAGTGGTGCTGAGATTTTGCTTGAACCATAAGGCTCACTAACTGTATGAGTATCTACAACATCTTTATTACTGCAGAATCATTTTGGCAGAGATAGCAACGCCAAGAACTCCTTCGAAATCCCTGTTTTCTGCTCCATTTGGCACTGCATTACAACGAACTTGAAATATTGGTACTCGCTAATAACTCCCTAAAACGGATTCTTGATAGTAGATTGAAGTAGCTCGTCTATACTAGCACATTATTAGGATTCCTATTCTCCCGTCTTTCTTTTTCGTTCTTTTAAATGCTGCTGATAGAGGAGTGAGTTCTTAGGTAACTGTTTTTTCTCCCTTCACCACAGCCTGCTCAGATTAAGTCCACCGGTATGAGGGCAATCGAAATTGATCTCACGTCGAGTAATGGTGAGGCAGAGGAGGAGCTAGTGGATGACGTAGTAATGGACGATGAAGCTGATGACGACGCAGACGTAGATGAAGACGAAGACGATGATGATGATGAGGAGGAAGTCGGTTCTGATTGCAAGAATCATACCGTCTCACTTTGGTGTCAGGCACTTGCGGGTACTTTTTTTTTCATCCCCCCGTATACATATTTTCATCCAAAGTGCACACTTCTTTTCACTTTCTTTTGACATACAGCCGGTGACTCTCCACCAGCCTATAACTCTGAGGAAGACGAAGATTACCTGCCCAACGTTGAAGGAGAGGGTGATTGGCGTGGTGTAAGTG
>NW_020170505.1:116816-151775 GCF_000524195.1 Echinococcus granulosus
CGTGGTGTAAGTGTTTTTTTTTTTACTTTCCTTTTCATTATCAGTCTTTTTGGAGTTGTTTGGCATCTTGCGCTCTGTGATGTATGGAGGTACTTCGTATCTAGTAATGCAAAGGACGTTCAAAAGCTTCTGCATTTTCGGGGTTTCATTTTAAAAGTGGCAATTTGTCGTGTGTCAGAATGAAATTCGCCTCCTTTTTTATGGAAAACTGATTACCAGTGCATTTTAATGCATGCAAGATATTCACTCGCAGCGGTGGAAAGATAGTCACGAAAATTATGCACACGATATGTGGAAGAGAAAGGGCTAAAATTATATCATACACTAATACTACGTCCGAAAGGGGTGTTTGAAACATAATTTAGCCCTTGCCAGTTTGCGTGGCCAGTGCTAAGACGTGCCTACTTGGATTTAGAGGTTCGAAATTGGTCATACTGGTGCCATTCATGTATTGCGCTCCTGGCTTCTAGTCACAACCACCATCATGACATTTTACTAGAAGGTTGGGGAGGAGAACTGGACCTGATTGAGTCGCAACTGTTTTGAGTTAGCCTGAGTGTGGTAAGTAGTTGGCTAAACAACTGCTGACAAATTGCATTGCGTTCGTGGTGAACTTAATATCCCATGAACGGTGAAAATCTGCTCGGTATAGCTACTGTTTTCATCCATTTATTAACTTTACTCAAATCTGTTAAATAACAAAGGGGATAAATATTGCCATTGATAATAAGTGTACTTGTTGGCATTCCTCCCAACACCGTTCTTGTAGTGGTTGAGAGAAACCGAGTGCGCAAATTACCGACCACACACACATTTGAAATTTCCCCTATGTAATTGGTTCCAGTTCTTAACAGTGTCGGACTATGGACACGAAAGGTCAGATGGTTTTACGATGGTCATCAGAACGGGGGTGAAATGGAAGCAAAACTTGGAACGGTTGCTCACAAACGGCTTATTCAATGAAATGATTGATTTTGGGAATTCATCACCCTTTGACTGCATGTCTAGTAGGAAGTAGCATATATTATTTATCTACCTCTGTATTCACAAAGGAGATGCGCGTGGGAGATGAGTACCAAGCCAGTGTGCCATCCACACCACCGCCGGTAAACTTGCGGACGGACTCGCACTTGGGCGTGGAGGCGCGAATGCTGTGGAAACCAAGTCACCTATCGGAGGTGGAGGTGGAGCACTACCAGCAGAACTACTCACGCATTCTTGCGCTCTCTGCACCAACCACTCGTGTACCTGACGACGAAGAAGTGAGCTTCTTGTCTCATATGAAATTGTTGTCAACTAAAGGTTCCTTTTTCACTTTTCACGGTGGCTTTGTCTTTTTAGCTATTCATCATAAACTACTCCCTTTTTCTGCTGTTTCCATAAATGGTAGTTGAAATTACCCTGTCTCAATTCTTGCGGCAAAATTCTTTCGTCTTGATGTTCACCTGTCTAGTAACCTTTCAGAATCACTTATCCAGTGTCCTCTTTGTTTCTTTCTGATTATAATGGTTTTAGAGACATCCGTGTGAGTGCAACGTTGATAGGATCCTTTGTTTCCATCAGTCCGAGTTATGAAAGGAGGTGTGTAATCTAATCAAGCTAATCTTTATTAAAACCTTAAGTTGAGACATGGAGTAACGCAGTTCTAGAAGTCCTACAGGTAAGTTTTCCATGGCTTCTCTTTTGTTACTTTTTTTGCTAATTAGTCTTATTCAAACTGGATCTACTTTTTTTGTGGAATCTATTGCCTGCCACCTAAACAACATGTTCTTCCCCAATGCACCCGAAACCTCATTGTACATCAACACAACACACCAAAAATGTCTCCTACTTACTAATTGGCTTTTACCAATTTGATTGTGCTTTGTGGTACGTAAGTTGTGTTTGTCTGGGGTAATGAACATACAGTAGTAACGCCACATTTTTATGGAATCGAGAATAAGTATTCATAAGAACAGAAACTCTTCACCAGCTCTTTTTACACCTTCATACACCCTCTTCAACAATCACAAGTGGTGCATGTTTATTTCGACTACTGTGTCCCCAGCGGTGATCATCAAAGGGTCTCTGGTGCCGTCGGTACACTTGTCGGTAGCCTTATTGAAAATGCCAGGGTAATGATGGAATAGACAAAACCCTTTCTGAGTAGACATACCTGTCTAAAACTAAATATATCCGGTAACTTCGAGACCTTGTGGGAAGGAAATATGGAAATGTTGTCTGAAGCCTATTAATTTGCCACGAATTTTTTTAGCTGTACGATAGCGATCTTCTTTTTGTATGAATATAAGATAATGTGCCTTTGCCTGCAAGTACCCTAAACTTTGCTCATTCTAGGCGCAAATCATTTTTAAAGTCAAAACAGGAGTGGGCTCAACCAAAGCTGAGGTTTCCAATGCTTTCAAAAGCTCACTTTCTCTGTGTCTGTACGAGAAGGTTTAATTTCACTACTTAATAAAAGCTAGTCGAGGGAAGCAATCAAATTGCCTTTTTTTTCTTTTTTTCGCACCATAGGCACTCTTCCTCCTTCTTCGATGCAGTTTCGATCCTGATGAGGCATTGAGTCGTCTCCAAATGAAGCCCGTCCAACCCACTGGTTAGTAATATGCTTAATGTATTCGCTAGTGTTGCAAGTTAATATTATATGATCAAATCTTTTGTTCCTCCTCCCGTTGTTATTTTTTTTGCTGTGATGCCGCAAGCGATCTAAAAGGGACCTTCTCCAGTTGCTAGTCATTTCCTCGGTCAAAAGTCTTCTGGCTACTTAAGTTATGACTCACTATTCAATTTACTTCAGTAATAATAAAATTTAGGAATCTAGCGCAAATCCTCCAATTTTTGCTGGTTATATTTTGAAATCTCCAAAGTCTCGGCGTTATACGTCGGTAGCCTTATCTCGTGATTTAGTTACTGCGGTATCTTATCACTTTCATCAAGCTTGTGAACGCCTAAGGAATTGTAGGGAAATGCTTACGGAGCTTTGTACCTCATTATAGCTTTAAATCGACTTTCCACTCTTTTGCATCTCTTATGCATCAACTTACATAGATCATTGCAATAGGTGGATTCTACTTTTGCTTAAATATGGGAGCCTGACCTGTTCCATTGGCAGAAATTCTTCCTTACCTGGAGACCTGGAGCGAGTCAGATTGCACTGCGTTTGAAAAAGGATTCATTGCATTCAATAAGAACTTCTTCCAGATCCAACAAAGTAAGGTACGTTTCTTTCTTTAAAGTATGTCTGCACAAACATATTGTTGTGCTGTTGGTGTTATTGTGTTTGGTACCATTTTGCATCCAGTTGCGTCATAAGACAGTGGGCGAATTGGTGCATTTCTACTACCTCTGGAAGAAGACTGCACGCCACGACGAGTTTGTTCGTCTTTATCGACGCGAAAAGAAGAAACCCCTCCATCCCGGCATTACGTAAGTGTATCTACGGTTCAGAAAAAAACTTTTCTGCTCCCCAATAAAACCACATGATGTCACCATCGGCTTTCACTGTTTTGGAATGGATTTTATTCGTTTCTCAAAACCGGGAACTGCAGGAAAATTAATGTTCCGCGTAGCATTAACGTTGCATTCGCCTACCCTCTGCTCAGTGCAGGTTGCGACTTGATTCGACGTCAGTCTAAAGTAGCGTAACATTAAATTACAAATAAAAATAATCTGGAAAACCATTTTCTTTATGAAATTACTGAAAAATTATCTGTAGAGACTTTATGGACTGTCTCATGAGGGAGCAGCTTTCCGTAGTGGCTGGTCTCCCAGATGAGGCGGGTGACCTTGAACCCGACTGCCAGAACAAATCGCAAGCCCAAGTGACTCCCCCAAAGGCAGAACTTCCCACTCCGTCCATCCATGCCACCTGTGAGTTTTTATTGTTCTGCGCTATTTGTTTGAAAGGCTAGGTCATCGGGCATGAAATTCACGACTTCATCTAGTTGTAATTTTGAGACCATTCATCTCGTAATTCTTCCTGTTTGTCTGAGAATAATCCATTATGCCTTGCGTAGCTCGTAGCGATTTTTCAGCTTTTTTTAAAGCCGACTCTGATTTTTCGAGGATTACTGTCGTTAATATCTGAGGCACTCACCGCAGCGTTCGTAGTTTGTGATACATCAAGATGTCTATGGGTAAATCATATCAGGACCAAATAGTATGACAGATGAATCAAACCACCCCATCCACCACACTGCTTTATGGTACCATTCGCTCTAAAGTTACTTCGGGACTGTTTTAGCCTCAACAAATGCGATCGGTCCGTCGGATCGCGGAGAGGCACCCAGTCAGTACGCGTTAACAGTTAATCGCGGCAGCTCTGCCGAGAACTGATCGTACCTCTACTGTCTGCTCAAATTGGCCTGTACACATTCACACGCAGCACACTGTATTTGTTCGTTTTTTACCAGCAAGACTCGTGTATGTAATGTTTAAATTTATACACGTCAAAATCCACACAACTGTAATTCTTTACTCAATAAACTACTCTACTGAATTCCCTTCCGAGCGTTTTCCCTACCGTTTAAACGGGCAGTAATATGAGGGAAAGTGCTTTACTTCGTTAATAAAATTAGCATAAAAGCGAAAAGGTACAATAATTGACTCTCTAGTCACTGTCGGAGTCGCTGGCTTGCCTGTAGCGACTTGTGCCGCCGGCGCGAATTCGAGTGACGCCATTCGACCGCTCCACACGGGTGTTATCATCTGTCTCATCCATTTCAGCAAGAGAAATCGCTCCCGCCTTAGCTAGCCGCTCTTCCAAATCTACAAATAAAGAACAGCAGCTGTGACGTGCTGGAATGATACGAATTCAAAGGAACAAAACAGTCTCAAAAACGAACCACTGATGCTGCAGGGATAGCCACCTAGAGCTCTACTGCCAACATATTGGGCTTTCACGTTTCCCTCACAGTAGATAATAATTGTGGGCAGATTGTTGGAATCAGGGAAATTGGGAACACAGAGGGATGCCTCGCCACGGAGAAATTTGACAGTGGGGTAACGCGCAGCCAACGTTCGCAAGTGTTGGTCGACCACCGTACACGCTTTATTCCTGATTTGATTAAGAGAAGCATATAAGTTGGTGTATATGACGAAAAACAGAGGTCACCAGAGGATAGATACCCTTTTTGTGCGAGATGCACCACGACATTCACGCCTTCACCAGCATTACTCACGGATTGTATCCAATCACACTTGGTAACCTCACCGTAAGAGCCAAATTTCGCTTTCCGAACAGCCTCACGCATCTCTTCTAGACGTTTCTGGCGGTAGAGTTCAAGAAACTTCATATCCTCTTCCAGGTTGACACCACCACGATCTTCCAGAGCCTCTAGTTCCTCTGTTAGCTGGCTGTACGACATTTCTTGAACAAGGTCCCGCCCTAGAAGATAAGGAAGTGGAAGTATGCGTATAGTTAAAGCATTCTATAAGTTTTTACTTTGCTTATCAGGAGATGGCGGAGGAGTTGCCTCTGTTGGTTTAGGAAGGGGGGGAAGGATGCCCTTTTCCCTAAGAATCGCGTTGAACTCAGTATCTTCAGCAGTACCTTGATGCTGAACAATTCAAATAACGTAGCCAATCCGACATACCGTCGCCATACTCATCGGAGCTCCAGTTCAACCACACTAGCCAGTCTCACTTGTAAAATGCACTTCTTAGACAATCAATAATAACAAGGATCACTGGTCACGAAAATACCGAGCGTACTTTTATTTTTTTAAATAGAACAAGTTTTTATTTTTTAAATAACTTAGTCAAGTGCATTGAAAAGATTAAGCGTTTATACAACCATTCTTACAAAACGAGGGTATCTACATTTCAACTGATTTTAACTTACCTATTTTTTAAAACCTTTCAAAATTGCAAACATTACCTAAAAGTACAAAAAAAAGCTTTGAGCAAACGACATCTAGTTTACACAAAGTACGGCTTAGAGCTAATGGTATGGCTCTGAGGGAGGGGGCAATAACGAATCGCCTAAGTGATCTCCTTGCCGAAACTGAGAGGCAAATAAACAGCTAGCCTACTACAAAGCCTCTCTTCCCTTTTGGGCTACGTTACTGCGCTCCCCTTGGTCAACATCCTGCGTCAGCCATCATTACGTAACCGGTGCCGTAAGAAAAAAACCCACAAGCCAACTGCGCCAATCATTGAATTCCCTTGCAATTGCAAAGACACTTGGCTGCAATGTCACCGATCCCTCTTGGCAATTCTACTGGGTCTGAGGTTTCAGTCTGTATAGGAACTGGTTTCAGGCAGAAGAGATTGTGCTGGCCATCACACGCGTCCACAGCTAGCCGTGGGAACACTGGCCCGAAATCAGAGTCAAACGGCAGAGGACGAGATTGGAAACAGTTCCGTTTGGGTAGAGTTACACGTCTCTTCCTGCTTGCCACTTTGTCCTCACTTCAGTGTGGTTCAGCTGTATCCACCTGGTCCTATCCGGCTGGTAGCGAAATGAAGGAGGTATCGCGGGTTTACGTAATTAATACACTAATGCAGGAGGGGTAGGCAGCTCCGCAACGAACTTTCCCAAGTGGTTTACAGCTAGTGTTAATTCAGTTGTTGATCATTTTACTGCAGACCACGTGACTGTGAGAGTTGCTGAAGGTCGATGTCACTTTTTCGTCCCTTATTTTAGGAGTCTTCACCGATTCTCCCATCCGCGGCATATGCATATCTTCCGTCACGCCGAGGTTTACCACCCAGCGGAAGTAATTAAGATGGATGTCCTACAGGACCGGGCTCGTTTTCCACTGCCGCCAATGCAGCGCGTCGAGACTTCCCTGAGGACGGAATATGTATTGTCGACATGGGAAAGACATCGGGGGCTTTGGCATGGTCCGGGGAACAGGCCACCTAGAAGAGGTACAATGGGGGTGGTTCACACGGCACATTCCCAAAACCCAAATTTGAGCAATCACCTAATGCACCGCAATGCACCCCCGAGGCCCTGGCCCATGCGGTGGGAAAACATCATAGAGTACCTCAAAACCATTGAACAACCACTAGGAACTCCAACTCGGCAAACATTCACGACTTATATGCCCTACCTGTATAGGCCATTATTGGAATTCACCCTTAACACTCGAGAGGAGACTTGCCGCACCCACCTTACAAACCAAATTACAAAAACTCACAAAGTAGGGAGGTGGAACTAATCGAAGGTATTTAATCAAAGGTTAATGGAAGGTGAATTCCCAACGCAGCGAGCCACGAAGCTTCATCGGATAAAAACTACATATACGTCATGGGAGGAGAAAAGGATGATAATAAGGCGAAACATGAACCAGGAAGAAGAGATAAGAGGTAACGGGATTGAGGAAGAAAAACTGACAAAACTTCGAAAGGAACACACTGTACACCACTGAGTTTACAATTCTTCCTTCACAATCTCCTCGACGGGCTTTGTAATTTTGCCCTCTTTCTGGATAAACTTCATGAAAGCATCGACTGTACGATCCCCATTATAGTCGATAACCTGATAGGGGAATAAAATGCTTATATTTAGCCAATATGCAATGAGAAAGCATTAAAAATTTGCTCACATCATCACTATTTTTTGGGAAGAGCTTGATAGTAGGGAAGCTCCCGATCTTAATGTTCTCCAGTTCATTCGTCGTGGCATCCATCTTGGCGATGATGACCTCGGGGTGGTCCTTGTAGGCCTCACCAAGTTGGTCCCACAGAGGCTTCAACTGCTTACAGTGGCCACACCACGGCGCATAGAATTCAACAAAAACGGCCTTTGACGGGTCGCGTGCAACAGAGTCAAAATTTTTGCCGACCAGTACCTTGACAGGCTCAGCATCCCAGTTATCGGGAACATCATCAGATTGCAGATAAGGCTTGATTTTTCTGTCAATAGCATCGTTTGCAAGGGCCTTTATGGATTCGAATGTGAACTCAACGACCTCAGGCTTGAATTTAACAACAGAATCGTCTAGTTCAATTACGCGGTAGGTTGGGCATTCTTCCTTCTTGATGCCAAAGAAACTGAGAATACGCTCATGATTTTCGTCATCGATGTCAATGTGTACAACATGAGCACGACCGCGAAATTCAGCACCAACCTGCCTCAGGACATCCATGTACGGGCGGTAGACGTCATCACTCTTTCTCATGAACACAATTATGTGCCTCTTAATGTCACTGCTGAAAACGACAACGGCCGACTCTTCATTAAACTCGGTGACGAGAGGAACTTTCTCAGTTTTGATAAACTTGGCTAATTCATCCACTGTCATTTTGCCCTCATACACAACAGTAGGATCATCAAACTAAAATAACAAAAACTTGGCAAAATTGCGCTAAATTCTTGGTTGAAAAGTAAGGGGAGACAGATAACCACATACCTTCCTGACAATGACGATCATTACACCATCCTTGTAGTTGAAATGATCAAGAACACTTTTGGCAGTAGGACGGACAAACACCTCATCAGAATTAGAAGCAACAGTGTGAAAAACTTTCCAATCTTCGGATTCAGTGTTGTCAGTGATGCCAACAACAAGAAATCTATTCTTTTCAACGATGTCTTCGTACTCGTCTGCGGATTCAATGGTTAGCACAGCTGGACCCGTCTTTCGCTTAAGCCAGCTAATAATACCCTCAGCAGATCGTTCACCATCAAATTCTGTGGGATTACCTTCCCTGAAAAGTTTCAGAGTTGGGTAACCCCGAACCTCATATTTCGATGCGAGACCGGTTTCTTTAGTAGCATCAACCTTAGCGAGTCTGATTTCCGAATTTTCTTCAGCAAGTAAAATAGAAGCCCTGTTGTACTCAGGTTCCAAGCGTTGACAATGTCCGCACCATGGAGCATCTACATCAACATAGTCGTTCACAAAGCAAAAACATACAAAATTCAACAAGAACATATTTGTGGGCTGAAATTGTTTCGTCAAAGTTGCTTTCAGTCAAAACAATGACTTTTGAGGTATCATCCGCAAGAACAACGGCAAAAAGGGCCAACGCGACAAGCACAAACACTGACCGGGACATCACCGACTCCAGGCCCGATATACGTCACCAACTAATGACTGTGTATTATAAGCTTCGCACTTTGATGCGGTTGAACAAAAGTAAAGTAAACTCAAAAAAAAATTCTCAAAATCACACAGAAAACACTCGCGCATTACATAACAATAACTTTTTACATCAGAAATAAGATGCAGGCTAAAGAAAAACGCTCAGAAGTTCATTGCCATATACTGCTTAAATATAAAGAAGAAGTAAAAATTAGCTCTTTAAGTGTTGTAGTTTTTTTGCTCAAAATAGGCCTAATTAAGCAACTGCGCAATATTCTGCGACAAGCGATTAATAAGGTACGAATACCATAATCCACGTGAGAATAATACTGCACACTGATTTTGAATCCCAAAAAGAGTTTTATTGCTTAGAACACGTAGGTGACCTATCCTTGATCCTAGTGAAAATTTGCTATTGTTATAAATTATAATTCTCGGTCCCAACTCGTGTTTCCTTCTGCTAAAACAAGAAGAGTGCGTAAAAGATGGCATCCCTTATTTAAAGTTTGATATAGAGGTGTACGTGTTGCAAAGTTTTTCGAGGAAACCAGAGTTCGGCCTTTCCTTAGAAGCTAAAGTCTCGGCCCAGCTGCACGGTTGACGTAAATTGACTGCTTCTCGCCTTAACGATATGCGTTACGTTGACTGCTTAACTCCTGCTTTTGGTGGGGAGCTACCTTTAACCTGGCCACGGTACCACATCAGATGGGATGGTTTTCCTGCCATGCCAGTAGCCCTAGCACCTTCTGTATCCCGAATACATATATTCCAACCGAGCATGGTATCTTCTTTCGTCTTCAAGGAAGTCTAGGGATGCTACATAGGTGGCAGTGAGAAACAAACCCGATCCTGGAGGACACCTATCCTGATTTTCACTGCTATGTGATAAACCTTAACAGGGCGGAAGAAGTACGCAATCTACGAACAGGAGGATGGTGATGGCCCCAAACAGAAGGACTGAAATTGCCGTCCACCTTCGGCAGCTACCCTAGTCCCATGTGCTGCAGGAAAGCTACCATCAACTGAAGCGATGCTAGCCATGAACCGTCTGGAAGTTTAGTCACAGACTTCCCCTATCTACCTGCATAAAGCTGTTGATAAAGTGAACCCACCATGCCTCCTCCACTTCTGCACTAGCTGAATAGAGCCCGGGTTGATATGACTGCACAGTTCCGAAGTAAGAACAATGTGGCAAGGAGGAACAGACGCACGACCCTTCCCTCACGGGCCTGTGTGTGTTAAATCCCGTTCTTCCTTGCAAAACCTGCTTTTGGGTCAGTGTTCCTACGTCTGTCCATGAACACGCATGATGGGCAGCACAATTTTCTGTTCCTGAGTGCAGTTTCCAAGCCAGATGAAGCTCCAAGTTCGGTTAAATTGTCAAGAGGGATCAGTGACGTTGCGGTCAAGTATCTCCTCAGTTGCATACGAATTTGGCGACTGGTATAAATTTGTGCACTATGAACCGGGTAGGCTACTAGTGAGTCGACTTTCGTCATTTGGAATGCATCTTGGCTCCACGGATGACGGCGACTGCAATGTGCTCTAGGTGATAGAACAGGTCATTAGGCTTTCTATGCCCCCAGCGATATCTCTTCTCAACGATATATGACGTTGGCAATTTGTCTCAGTCCTTCCTCAATTCTCAATTTGCACTATAGGCTACTCTGTTGCCACTTTCGTGTTGGGCAAGAAAATATCAGTGGATACTTTCACTTCACGACCTGTGAGCATTTTGAGCAGTGAAGTGCCCTTTGTTGTTGGGCGCCGTCAAGCGCATAAAGCCTAGTGAAAGCCTTCAGCAGTCCAATCAGAATACCATTCGTCGCTTCCACCTGCCCATTATCTCGTGTTAGAAATGCCGGAAGTACTGCACAGTTGAATAAAAAGTTGGCTTTCGAATTTAGTACCCTAAACCCTAGACACCTTTTCAGGAAACGCTTTGGTGGCAAACACAACAATTGGAAAATACAAAAGCAACCGCTTTAGCGTCTTGTGTCGTTATACGGCCGGCTTTGATCACCTCCTTTAAGTAGTCTACCATAAGAAGGATTTGTGGATTACCTCTTTCTGTGGTGGGGAGTGGACCCACTCTCTCCCCTGAAAACCCTGTAGACATAGACTGGAGTGGTGCGATTACTGTGAGATGAGGCCTTTCAAATCTGCTGCAAGTAATGCAGGTTCGGCGGAAATCAAGTACACCTTGAGTGAGCGAAGACATCCAGTACCTTTTGCTCGAGGCAGCTGGCGTCTTCTTTTCCCCTGTATAGCCCAAATTCTCATGTGACCCTTGGATAACTGTTTATACCAATAAACCTACGATCACTGGGCGCTTGAATGCTCAATTCCCATCTCGGCACAGTGAAATCTTGCCCCCTAGGAATAGTTCAGAATATTTCCGCCATATCCGTTTGGCCATCTTGCCCGATGAAGACGTAAAGAACCACTCGTACATAGGAGTTCGGTCAGGGTCGGTACTTTGGGTATTTCTCCACTAGTGGTTAATGGGTTTGCTTAAAAATATGGTATTTATGAAAAATCCATCGGTTTCAGTGAAGATGGTTTGCAAAACAGGGCATCTGCATTTCAATGTCCATTCTTTTTTCTGTACTGTACTGCAAAATCATAACATGCCTCCAAATTGTTTAGCGATCATTGTTTCCATCTCGATCAGAGTCTGATGACCTGTTTGCACTATGGGCTTCCCCGCTGTCAGGTAATGGGTGAGTTGTCAATCCATGAGAATATAGCATCGAGCTTACGTTGTGTTACCCTTTCCCGTTTCATTTGTTTGTTGAATTTGGTAATCCCGTAAGCGATGGTGTTCTCCCAACTAGCGTCAGTGCCCAGTACGAATGGTGGAGCGATTGGCTCGAAATTTGGCAATGCTAGTTTCGGTGTGAAGAAGAGGATTCACTTCAGTTCTTTAAACGCTTCATCATGCTCTTTCTCTCACTTTAAGGTTTTTTTCACATTTTTTCCGCAATTTTGCGTAGCAGGCTTGCAAACGCCCACAGTAGCCTACCAGTCTAGGAAACTACGGGGTTCCGTCTGATTGTTTAATGTTGGTCAGTTTCTCACTTACAGTATGAGGCTTTTAGTAACCGTTATCCCATCCAATGAGATAGTATGGCCAAAAAATGTGACCAAGCGTTGTAGAAATTGGCATTTCTTTGTGTTCGTAGTTAAACCTTTGTCTCGTACGAGGTCCATCACTATATTTCAGGTTGCCACTATGCTTCCTGTTGTCCAAATACATTATACAATGTACCGGGAATAATCCAATCAACATAGTTTGCGTAAGGCGTTACAGATCCAAAAGGCATTGTCTGAGATGCACAAAGCCCGTTTTGTAATATAAACGCTGCCCTCTTTCTGTCTGTTTCTGTCATTTCTATTTTAGGACTTGCTTAGGAGATCTAACGAATCGTCTATGTAGGGTGTTGGGAAGGATTCTTTGTTTGTTACTGAATTCATCTGTCCGCAATCGACGCACTCGCAGAGACTTCTATCCTTCATCTTTACCAGAGCAATAGTGAAGTCCGTGGTGATTTCTATAATTCGACGACCTCATCTCCGAGCCTCTCGTCAACAAGCCGGTATGCGACTGGGTGCCTACCAGATCAATCTAGCCTCGTCGGTGTCCATCGTATGCTTTACGATGCGTGCTATTCCCAACCTAACTCATTGTTATGCGAGTACATTCATGTACTTAGCTAGCAACTTCCACACTTTTCCCTCTTATTGTCGGTGACATTGGTAGGCTGCACCAGGAGGTCGTCTACGTTGTACATTGTAGTGCTGCAGCTTCGAATAGGATATTGAAAACCTCATCGACACTTTTGTTGGCAAAAGGGCCGTCGTGGTCTTAGCGTCTTGATAAGTAAAGGAGGCACCTTCTGCAAAATTTAAAAAGGCCTTGGTGATACGTCAAAGATCGGCTTAAAAAAGTGCACCTCAAGCCAAGTTCTGACGTTCAAGAACTTTCACTATCCGGGCTTTCTTGCCTGTGTTAACACGTAACGATGTCTCCCCTTTCCTTCTACTGGTATTGGTCTGCTAGCCGGTGAAATAATCCTAACCTTTTGGTAAAAAGCAGGAGAGCCCTGAGAGTTACTACTAATATGGCCTCACGGGAGTCCAAGAGGAAACGGCGTGAATGCTCTTCGAAATTGAATGATGATTCCAAGAATGAATGAGAGCCACGACAAGGAAAAGAAGGGCCTACCTACTTTCAGAGTATAAAGGTGTCGGGTTTAACCGACCGGTGCAGTTGATGCAGTGCAAGACAGTGGGATTCTATGCCTTAATTAGACGGTTATCCAACCCTTGTATTTTTATGTATGTGGCGAAATCATCGCCCTGCCAGTTGGTGTAGATTCTTCAAGTGGTCCTCTTTGCCTCTGGTTAGCATTCGTTCTTTCCGCTCGATGACCAGTTGAGCTGAAGTGTCGCAGGGCTACCCTCACTTTTACGGCTACCGAGAATAAGTTCTAAGGGAGGGCGTGTAGGATCTGTAGTGTTTTCTAACGTTGAGGGTGAAACAAAGGTTAAGTCTGGCGTTTTCAGTTTACCTTGCAAGGTCCATGTCGGCCTTGGACGGGGGAGGGTCCGCCGACGCTGCCATCGGTGTGACGGGTTCAGCAGCCCTCTCCTCCACCTCTGGAACGAACAGATTGATTGGAAGAGAACACCTTTTACTTGATAAGTGTTGTTAATGCGTATGAGGAAGCAGGGTTAAAGGGATTTGGGGTTTGTTTCCGCCTAAAAATTCAATGGCCTCCGCTCAGCCACGAAGTTGGCGTACACTGCTCTCTTCTCACCTAAGAGGTGCATTTAAACAAACACCAAGGTGACATCTGTAAGTACGGTAGCTAGAGTACCAGGTGATCCAAAAAAGGTAAACCAACTGCCGTGGCTTTTTTGTGCTCGAGTTTGATAAACGTGGGTCAAGTGCAGAGTTGCATATTCCTTTTGAGTATCTAAAGTGGACCTAAAAATTAGCCACTTTTGTTTTAAGTAGTACACTCCGGAACCAGGTAGTCGCTAAGATTTCACTCGAATAAGAATCATTTCAAATCATGATGACGTTGGTACCTTAAGAGATTCTTTTGCTTTATAATAAAATTCTTCCCATTTTTTTGCGCAAAATAGCGAAATCTTTCATATTTTCTGCCCCATCTCTTTTGTTTTAACTTATTTCTATCGACTTCCTGTTAAAATTTAGTCCAATTGTTTTTAAACATAAGTTGGTTTCAATGAAATAACAAAATCAAATCATTGTGTTTTTGATTTTATTTTGACCAAATCGACGAGTTCAGCTGCAGAATTACAAAAATAATACATACGAAAATTTCAGTGCTGATAGCTAATTTTTTACTGGAAGTAATTAGAGTTTACCTTTATTCTACGGCACTGATCATGGAGGTGATCTTGGTAGTGCAGCATCCCGAGACTTCCCTAAGGACGAAAGAAGATACAATACTCAGGCAGAATATATATCTAGTACAGAGAAGGTGTTTGGGCCACTGGCTAATGCAAAGTCCAAAAGTCGCGCCTCACCAATACCGAGGGATAAACCACCATTGTATTACATAGCCTCCCTCCTCTTTTGAGCGTCGTCCCTGACCCTCCCGCGTCAGCCATTACAACGTAGCCGGTGCAGTAAGGAAACACCCACGAGCCGACCGTGCCAGTCACCAAATTAGCGTGCAACTTCAACGTCGCTGATCCCTCTTAGCGGCTTGACTGGATCTAGGGTTTCGTCCGGTTTAGGAACTTGATTCAGGACGGGGAACTGCATCGGCCATCATGCGTGTCCATAGGTGGATGTAGGAACACTGGCCTAAAAGCAGATATGAGTAAGGGAGGACGGGATTTAATACAGGTGCATGGAAGACGGTAGGGAAAGTCTGCAATGAAACTTCCAGATGGTTCGCGGCTAGTGTCGCTTCAGTTGTTAATGGTTCTCCTGCAAAACACGGACTAGGATAGATGCCGAGGAAGATGTCAACATTGACCCTCTATTAGGGGTCATCATCACCATTCTCCCATCCATAGCATATGCACTTCTTCCCCTCCGCTGAGGTTTATCACGCAGAAGTTAAAAACAGGATGCGTGGCCTCAAGAATGGGGTTCGCTTCCCACTGCCACCAATGTAGCGTCCCGAGACTTCCCTGAAGACGGAAGAAGACACAATACTCGGGCAGAATACATATTCAGCACAAAGAAGGTGTCTAAGCTATTGGCATGGGCTGAAGGCCAGCCCACCCAGCGAGCTACAAGAGGGCTAATTCAAAGCAAAAAGTGGCGCCTCACCAATATTGGGGGATAAACTACCATCGTATTACAGTAGACTATAAAAGCAGAGGAGGCAAAGGGTGACACCAGGGTCAGAATCGCATTTTTTCAACACGAAAAAGCTTCTTTAGACCTGCCTTTTTTTCATTGTAATATGCGATTTTCTAGTTGGAAAAATCTAGGTGTCCTATTTAGGTCACTCTACTTAAATTAATTACTTTCACTTTTCCCCTCAGTTATTCGTTCGGTGCTCCTCACTTTGTGACGGTTTTTCTGCCGTTTTCCAGTTTTCCATATTTTACTCACAGATAAACCCTGTGTCATCAGTACCTTAGCGGCAAAATTTTGTTTGACCAAATATTGGACTCATTCTATCCAAAAGAAATGTTCTTTTTTTATTGTAGCGCTCCAAATCACTCTGAGGGCCTAAAAGGTCCTTACTGTCGAAGAAGAGCTCGAAAGCTGCAGGCATGAGTAGAACTTCACGTCATCGAGATAAATGTAAAAACCACGGAGATTGAACAGTCTGTACCCCTAAATTTATTGTTAAAATGAATGGCAGTCTATTCCATAGCCCGACCCTTCTCTTGAGCGTTGGTTCCGGCGTTTCATGTCCATTGGTTATCCCATGACTTTAGATAAAATGAAGACGACTTCACCGAATCCACAGACTAGAGAAAGAGCTGCCTTTCAATAGCGGTGCACACAGAAAATTTGACTGGGATTCCCGAATGTCACGCCTCCTGTAAGGTGAACAGTCTCAGTATGAAATTGATCTGAGTGATCCAACTGAGAACTGGGCGATGTTCTACCATGAGCATGTTCTACGTACTTTTTCTCAGACTGCAATTTCAGCTTCTTCTTTTGAGGTTTTAACTTGTTTGAAACTCCGTCCTGACCCATCAGTTGCCATTGTCCGCAGCATGAAGCTCTTGGCTTTCCAAAAATTAAATTCGAAACAAATCCAATGATTCGCCTCTCCATCGTAGAATGTATTCTTCTGCGATGGTTGAATGTCATACTCAGCAAACGATAACGGGGATTTTGTCTTCATGGAGCAGATTGGATTACCGTTACCACCGACGTAGCGATCTCGGAAGGCATGGCGTGGCATGCTACAATGAAAATAAGTATTAATTCATGAGCAGACAAGTGAAAAGATCGCAAAAAGTGTTTACTATTGACAGTGTTCCAAAAAAATCTCCTTTTTAGCAATTTGAGTGGATAGTTACATTTTTTTGGATTTTCTAAGCCTCCTTTAGAAGTGGGGAAATTCCTTTTTAAATAAAAAAAAAATCAAAATATCTGACACAAACACTTTTTAGTAGTATTTCGAAGTCAGCTAAGTATTTTGAATCACCTGTCAATCAACAACTCACAGACGAACATGAAATTTGGTGTTCAACCATATAACATGCATTCTATCAGAAGTGTTTAGTTAGCAAAAATTTTTTAAGACATTTTTACCGTATTCTAAAATTACTTTTCACTTGATCGGCTTCATGGGCCACACGAAAGGGGAATGCATAGTAATAATGAAGTATAGACACATTTCACATGAATCTTGATGCTTTTTCGGCATGAAAAGGTGTATTTGCTAAAACAGAGAATTTTTTGTGTGTCGTCTTAAAAAATGCAAGGGTTTTGCAGTCTCACTAGAAATGTACTGAGTACCCAGTTAAATGTTTTATTAGCCGAAGCAAAGATTTTAATCTCTGGACAGAAATTCTGATCAATTATTGTCATGAGAAAACAGGATTTGGCCGTTTTACTTCAAAAAATGTTAGCTAATGTGGATAATAAATTCAGGGCTTTTAGTAAAGCTACTAATCCTTGTGTTATGTGCATTCCTTGAGGTCAAATTGTCTGTCTAAGTAATTAAGGTATAATAATGTACAGCTTCAGGCCCTCCGTATCTCATCACTGATACTTTTTTTGTAGAAGAGGGTTAAGTGTGACCGCGGATCCTAAAATACGTTCCTGTCTCAATCCTCTGGAGGTTTCCTTTTCAGGAATACTTGTCAAACATTCTAGGACCTCGCAAAAATCTCACCCAGGATTCGTTTTCCTTGATTAGCTAATAGTTGTCCAGGTTGAATTTAATTGTTCTAGTGGTCTTTGTGTGGCAAGGGCCACTCAAAATGCGACCGCTCCGTGCCTCCGATTGGCAGCCTGCAGACGTGTACACACGCTGAACTTCCAGTCTAATATTTCAGGTCGGTGATACAGACTACCCCATTGAAATATTTGCGCCTTGGATTTATCCGGTGGAAGAAGCGACAGAATCCAAGCTAATTCAAATAAGGACCAGTTTATAGCAATGAGGGAGATGTTTAATTTCAACCAGAACTTTGAGGAGGCTTCATCTCTTTGGCATCGGTGCGGGACTACTGAAATCCGAGGCATTATTTCAGGGATCCAAGCGGATGGAAACTGACCAGCAAGAAGTTTGCCAAGTTGTTATCCATTAAACAGTGCAAGTTTGTGTGCAGTTTTGGAGGAAAAGGTACGCCCTCCATGATTGAACGTGATTTTTCGTACGCGAAAGCCTATGTATACCGTAAATGATACAACCATGTATACGGTGAAGATGGAAACGCCAGACAGGTTAGTTGGGTTCCACAGTGTTTTCGGCCGCGGATGGTTTAATATCCTGTATTAAGAATAACCATCCCCACCTCGCTTTGGTTAAGAGTAGCAGTAATTTAACTGGTAGTTTTAGATTTAATATATTGCATTCAAGAAAAGTAATTGACGCGGGCTAAATAAAATACGTTACTTGTTTGTTTATCTTATAGTTTGGTGATGTGCCACTTAGGGCTCCGCTGCTGTATCTCCTTCGGGCAGCCTGATCTTCGGATCGTGCTAGTAGCCCCAATCCCTTCTGTACGTAGGTGGTATATATTCTGTCCGAGCATTGCGTCTTCTTTCGGCTTCAGAGAAGTCTCAGCGGACTTTTCGAATAGGCACATATGTGGTAGATCAAATAATTTAAATGCATCGAGATCACACACTGATGTAGATTCCCATAATCAGATTATAACAAACTGTAGTGAATATTAAAGAGAATTTTGTGATACTTTGCTGCAATCTGAATACTGCCTGTAGCCGCAAAGATATAGCTCGTCATTGAGCAAATTTAGACTCAACGTATAGAAGAACTTGTGGTTCCATAGACCCAGCGACCCAAGCCTTCTTTGATGCTGTAGTAAGCCATGCCACGATGTGTAAATACAACGTACGTAGACGGGAGTGCCCCCATAGTTAAACGCGTAGTTAGATCAAATATCAAATCATTATATAGTCCATCTCTTTGTTTGAGGTTTGCACTCAGCGCTCCTTCTCGGTAACCCTCTGTGCCGACCAGCGCAACATGGGCAGTGCTTTAGAGACCAAACCAAATCGAGAACGCCACCCATTAAATTTCTTGCCTGTGAGAAGGCATTTGATTCCGACGCCACTGAGGTGCCTCGGCAACTCCACCACATCAGGAGTTTGGCACTATTTGTGAACTGTATGGAACGCTCCATACTGCTCAAGACTGGACAATGGTCTACAACGTAAGAAACTTTTATGACAATCGCTAGTCGTAAGGATATTTGTCCCAAAGCAGAATCAGTAAATAAGTGTCAGGGTTTGAAATAATTCCATAGAGCTAACATTCCGCATCCATTCCTTCTTGCAATTTTTTTCTCATTTTAGTACTCCCTAGACATCTGTCTGGATACCAATCAAACGATAGAGAAGTGGAGGAAATATTGCTTGCTCACTTGATTAACATTTTTATGTAAATACCGTAGGCATCTTCATAAAGAACATTTTTGGGTGGTTGAAGTTTAATGTCACTAGATTTGGAGGTTCATTAAGGACTGAATTAATCATTCACCATTCTGTGATAAGTCTTTGTGGATTCAATCATCTGTAGCAAAGCCAATTCTTTTACCACATTAAGTTCTAGTATCCGACCACAGAAATAAGGATGTTGGCCTTTTTTGGACCGAGTTCGGTTATCGCTGCTGCTAATGCAGCGGCCCGAGTCTTCCAGAAATCGTAACAAACCAAAGGTATTTGGTAGAGCATGTGGTACTGAGGTATAGAAGAGTTTGGGATTACGGAAACAAATTTACCTCTTAAAAACCAATGTCTAGACAAAATATTAGATCATTAACGACATTTGACTTCACTGTCAGTGATACATCTCGTTATTTCTGCTAATGCAATACGATAGTGGTTTATCCCTCGGTTCTGGTGAGGCGCCACTTTTGTACTTCGAATTAGCCCCCTTGTACCTCGCTGGGTGGGCTGGCCTTTTGGGCCATGCCAATAGCCCAGACACCTTCTCCGTGCTGAATATATATATTCTGCCCGAGTATTTTGTCTTCTTTCGTCTTCAGGGAGTCTCGGGACGCTACACTAAAGTATAATAAGGAAAGATCATTTGGTGGTTTTCTATTGTTCAAACTGAAATTATAATCAACTGCGAATGCAGGTTATTTTCTAACAAGCATTCTTAAAATCTATTCATTTGCAGCAGCCATTGATTAAACAAACACTTGGAGCGACCGCATAGGGTCACAACTAAGAACCTCTTCTTGATTTCTATATTGCACTAATTTTATAGGCTTCCATTCAGCTTCCAAGTAGGTGATATCATTTATGCATTCATTTTGCTTACCTTTACATGTTTATGTTTTAGCAGATGGCCTACGACTACATTTAAGTATTTATGTAATACGATAGTGCTTTATCCCTCGGTATTGGTGAGGCGCAACATTTGTACATTGAATTAGCCCCCACTTACCTCACTGGGTGGGCTGGCTTTTGGGCCATGCCAATAGCCTGGACACCTTCTCTGTGCTAAATATATATTCTGCCCGAGTATTGTGTCTTCTTTCGTCTTCAGGGAGTCTCGGGAGGCTATATCTAGGCAAGATGTCACTTCATTACTTAACTAGATTTTACAGATTGGCGCCTAACATTAGCGTGGCTTTGGCAAATTTTGACGGTAAAAAAAGTCCGAAAAGGCAATAGACGGATTGAGCGCGTGATGTTAATAATGCAACTAAGAATTTCAGCCTTGGTAATGCATAAAATGGAGCATTGACTAGTCCTAATACGATCTCTATTGGCTCCTCAAAATAGATTATGAAATAATTATGTTAGATCCTAGTACCACACAGCAAGGTAGTGGCTGAAGAAATGGACATACCTAAAGAATAATAACTGTATAATTCGGTAACAAACGCAAAAAATTGAGTCAATTTACATTCTCACATTATACTCTAACCATTCTCCTAGGTATTAATCATAATCCAAATATCGACAAGTAAGCACTTCCCTACTAAATGTCCCTGACAATTCCAATATATTAAAAATGCTAAAACTGGTTTGTTAATAGTGGCATTATTTGTTAAAATTACCCGCCTCTTTTGCGTAATCTCGAAAAAGGTTTTAAACCAATCAAGAATTGACACCCATTCGGTGGGACCTGACATAATGCCGTCTAAGCAATCGAGGGTCCAGAATGAAAAGATTGTTCAACAAATACCCAGAGCTAGCCCACTGATGCTTTCCGTTATTTCCGATATTCTTCGTGAATATCAACAGACAACTGCTTTGGAACTTAAGTTGATTGATGTCTATCTCGTTTACGTTTTCATCACCGGTGTTATTCAATTCCTCTACTGTTGCTCCGTTGGAACATTCCCATTCAATGCTTTTCTCGCTGGGTTCATCTCTACAGTGGCATCGTTCGTATTGGCGGTTTGTTTGCGAATGCACAGCAACCCACAGAACGCTGATGTGTTCCCTGATTATATGCCGGAGTGGGCCTTTGGAAACTTCATTTTTGCTCATGTTGTACTTCACTTGGCCGTATTCAATTTTATGGGCTGAGTTTGTATGATGCTAAATAACAGTCAGACTACCTTAGTTTATCTATTCGTCCTATTTTTTTTCCCACTGTTCATTTTTGGTAGTTATGCGCAGGCCCCGCTTGTATTGCACTCGGGAGGTTAGTCGTTGTTGAGATTTATTACTGGCTATTATTGGTCATGTACCATAAAGTGTTCTGGCGTGGTTCGGGTGAGTCTACTATCGGTGAAGCGGATCTGCAGATATGTCCTCCTTCGTGCCCCCTTGCAAACTTGATTAGCCGCATTGAAACAGTTGAACCCATCGACTCCTAACTCAGAAAATACGTTATACCTCGGATGCCATGCATCAACAACCCAACTCCCCAGAATATTTAGTGGGGGTTTGCTGTGTTAAATGTGCCAGTGATCAGCACGATGGCCCCTGTAGCCATGTTTGCCCATCAAAATTCCCCGCAAGGGTCCTCACACCTCCCATTCGAGGCAGTCCAGGAAATCAGGATGGTGATTCAGGGAATTCGCAGAGCCTAATCTCCTGGGGGGGCTTATACACCCTAGCACCCAGCCTACCAAAAGGAAACTGAGAAATTTAGGACAATGTTGACGTGAGCTATTCGAAGCACAAACAGCACACAACAAAGGAGAGCGCATTTGCACACCCGCAGCTGAGACCTTTACTGTGAAAACAGTGGAGAGCAGCGCCTCCACACCACGAATCATACCTCTGGCACGTCAATACGCGCGAAAGAACTTCAAGAGGAGTACACAACTCATCACGCTAGGCAATAGTAAGCCGGAAAAATCCATTAAGTCCTTTGCAGATAACTAGTTTATTTGTAACCACTTCCTTATTCAAGACCCAAGAGTGCAGATTGTGTCTTTTTCCAGACTGTTAGGGGTCCATGGTTAGGAAAATACTTGACATTGGAACCATCATACTGGAGGCGACCAGAATTCCGCATTTCTTGGAAATTTTCACGCTTCCATTTTGTAAATCCCCAGTTCTGAGAAACGGCAATCTAAAAAAGTGCATAATCGGTTTGAAAGCCAAGCATAAAAAGGGGAATTAGTCGGCATAAGAAGCAGGGATGTTGTCGGCTGAGCAATGCGTTAAGCTAACCATAATTAACTAGCCGTCCCTTTGGGATATGATTTCATGGTGTGCTTGCACACACCAACGACGCATATCCAGCACAGTACGAATAAGCTTAAAAAGTGATAGAAAATAGCAACTGTTACTAACCGGAGCACAAGGCGCCAGTTAATTTCAATGTTGCATCGTACCTTCTGTTAGTCTAACAGAATAACAGTACACACTGATGCAGAAGGCTCTGGCCACAAATGTTACCTTTTGACGACCGGGAAACTTCATTTTAGCACGCCGGAAAGCCTCAATGAATTGCGGTCTGTGCACGTCCTTGCCACGAACGGACATTATGACTTGGCCGATGTTAACACGGGCGACAGTGCCCAGGGGCTTACCATAGGCACCCCGCATACCAGTTTGCAATCTAATATTAAAAATAAGTACACGAATTTACCTATCGGCGCCTGCGCAGGACAGCATCTTGTTGATGCGCACAACATGGTACGGGTGCACACGCACACGAAGATGGAAAGCATCCTTGCCACAGTACTTCACGAGATATTTATTAGCGCAAATGCGGGCAGCCTCCAAAGCTTCGCTTGAAAGTTGTTCATACTCATCGGAGAGCATGTGAACACAAAGCGGGAATTCGTCTACACCAAATTTTTTCTTGCCGAGATCAAATATCCTGATCTTGGGATCAGGAACACCACGACAGAAACGCGATTTGGGATAGGGCTTGTTTTTACAATAGCGGTAGCTAAGTGGCGAAGTAAATATGCAGGGAACGCCTTACCATCGAGCAGGACGCCTCCCCATTCTTAAACCGTGGGCCAGAGAAGTGGCAGCTGCTTAAAACAACCAAAAGAAATAAATTAGGATTAAAAAATTTGGCATTGTTATAAAAAATATATACGCTATTTTAAAATATTTAAAATTACTACTAAAGTTACTTTAAATTTTTGATATTGACAGATCTTATTATGATCTACTTAAAAATGAATCCTATGAACTTACCAGTTATCGTAAACACGTGCACAATTGAGTGTGTATAACAAACTTATTTTTTTTCCTTATTTATGGCTGCATTAAAGAGATGAGGGCTGTCTTCATCTGTCTCATTTATGGGGTTCATGCAAACGAAAAATTTTAAAAGGAACAAAGCATTATAGAACACACTCAGCTTTTTTGCCAATACTGCCATATGTTCATTTTTTAAAGTGTGCAATTAACGTTTTGGGGCCTATTTGTAGCGTCACGGGACCCCAGAATACAAAAAAAGACAAAATATTGAGGCAGAATATATATACAACGCAAAGAGGCTGTCTGGGCTATTGGTGTAGTGTCCCGAGACTGCCTGAAGACGAAAGAAGACACAATACTCGGGCAGAATATATATATATATTGAGCACGGAGAAGGTGTCTGGGCTACTAGCATGGCCCAAAGGCCAGCCCACCCAGCGAGGTACAAGGGGGCTAGTTCAAAGTACAAAAGTGGCGCCTCACCAGAACCGAGGGATAAACCACTATCGTATTACAATTGGGATGGTCTAAAAGGTCAGTTCGCCTAGCGAGGTGCACGAAGGCTAATTTGAAGCACAAAAGTTACACCTCACCAATGCGGGGGGATAAGCCACTATCGCATTACACCAGTACTTTAAAATTTCCCATTAAATTTGACTGATTTTTAGACGTCTTAAACAGCATTGTTAAAGAAGTACCCAACGAATCATACATCGACAAATGTAGGCTGCAGCTTCTTTGGCTGGAAGCCAGTGCTGCATACTGCTCTAAAGTCCAATTCCATGATCTGAATTGACTTACGTCTACAATAGAGGTAGTGTAGTAGCCGCCAAGACACTCAGCAATAATAATAATATTAATAAATCCTATCAACTTCTGGTGGTGAATTGACAGCAAACATAGGGGATCGCGACAACTTCCGCGTCCAGGAGGCCAAGCCCTCTGGAGGAGATGAGATCGTAGCGCCTTAAATGACACATTTTTCCTATCGGGAGTCAAAAGAACGAGTTAACTTTATTGTTTAGCTATTGTCAATAGTCCTAATAAAAACAAATTTAGTCGAAGACATTGAATAAATTGCTGCTGAGCCTAACATACTCGTTTAGAGCATTTGCTTGTAGTTCCTCAATACAAACCTGTTCTTGAATAATATCCCTTAAAAAAAATAAACCATTTGTAATAAAGGCGAATGTGATTGCATTTATTACTTGTAGGTATGCTTATAGGGTGATATTTTCTGCTTCTAATGACAATGAGTAATCAAGAATCCCCACACAGAAGGTTATGCAGTTTGTTTTCCTACCTCGATTTCTTCTCGTATGTTTTTAACCATTTTTCAATTCCCTTAGGTGATATTTTTCTTTTACGAATGACCACTTTAGCACCTGAATCGTGATTGGCTCTTTTCTGAAGCGCGCAGCGCTTTTACTGGTTTTGCCGTCGAGCCATGGTTGACATTGAGGAATTCCGCAGACAAGCCAGGGAGGCTAAGGAAACCGGGGATTATTCATTTCTTAAAACGACTCCTCACGACCCTCGATTTCCCAATATTAATCAAACTAGGTAACCCACTTTTCTAACTATTCATATTGTTGCAGAAATTGCTTGCAGAATTTCATCGACTTCCATCGCTGTACCCGTATCTACGGCGAAGACTATAAGCCATGCAATTATTTTAAGTTCGCTTACAAAGATTTGTGCCCTAATTTTATGGTTCGTTTGTCTTTTTATGATTACTTCATAGGTTGAAGCATGGGATGAACAGGTGGAGAACGGAACGTTTCCATATAAGATTGAGTGAATACTTATGGCCACGTCCGGTTCGACTCGTTAATTTACCTAATGCCTAATTAACTTTTCTCAGTAACTTGGACATGCGCTTTTCGTGGTACACGTTTCCTGGTGTATTCTTATCCTCAACCTGAAACGTTTGGACAGTATAAGTGAAAGAATTCTCTCTTCCCTTAGATTTGTGTTTGAGGGGACAATAATAGACCCCAAATTAATCTAGTATTTGAGAATCCAAGGCGGGAGCCTTTATTTATTTATTGCCTCTAACCAATGATGGTGGTAAGGCTAATGTAACTTCCAACTGCCCCTGTATCCATGGTTCGGACCTCGTACAGACGAATTTCAACGCCTGATCCTACACTTCTTTGTGTATCTGGATTTCTTGGTGTTACCAGGTCTGAGTCTTGTCCGCCGGTTAGCTTACATATTCCCTTATACGGCCACATAATGCGGTAATTGGCGTTGAGTTGTGTACTTACAGTTTGGAGTATTGAAACTAGGAGTTGATTCCGCGAACGCGTTGCCGCGTGCAAAGGCATCCCCTGAGCAGTAGGAGGGCCGAGATCGACCTTGCTTTCGTTGCTTTCTAATGTATTCATTCGCACATACCATTGGAAGAGCCTCAGTAAGTAGAACAGGCTTTGGCAGCGTGTTATGGAATAATATCTAATTGAATAGTTTATTTGCTGTCGTGTTGAATTAGATTCTACCATTTAGGCAAAATTGCGTTGGTATCCTCGTCTTCAATCCCGCGGAATGGGGTGATTGACATTTGTGAAGATCAATCCGCAGATCTGTTTATAAAAATGAGTGACAAATACGCTGGGGGTGGCTGGATAATAATAACTTACAATCGTGCAGAGTCGAAGCGAATGATGTGTGCTGGCAAAATGTTAAATTAAAGTAAAAATGTGCATCAATCAGATAACTAGCCTTTTTTGGCTTGAATGCTGTTTATGATTATCGCAGAATTAATGGAGCATTTATCATGTTTCTGCAGTTCGCTTGAATTTTCAGCCTGAGGAGTTACAATTACTCGTCACATAATTGCATGGATAGCAGAGTGGAGTAGTGTAAGTAGACTGGGGCTTCTGTTTTCTGTTAAATTGCACTGACTTCCTCTCAGAGTCTCTGCAACACCATGCGGTGGCAGATTGAGTGACACCTTTCATGCTTTCTATAATGGAGATCGGCGCTGCCTGCTGCTTGTTTGACAAGAGTGCCAAGCGCAATAAATAGAGTAACCTCAAGGCAGGCTGCAGGAGAAGGACGAACTTCAAACGTGCAGACCTCGAAGGGCACCCCACCGCACAGACCATCATATCTTCATTATCCACACATGAAGTGCAACTTACTCTGTATAGTTAGAGAATGTACAAACTATTTCCCACGCCTTAAATAGTGTACAAGTCCTCGAACTCGTCAGATCACCCCTGGTGATTTCCTTCTTCTTTTTCTTATTATAAAAATCTTGACTGACTGGTCAGTCTTGTCTGCTTTCCATGGGGAGAAGAAGGGGGGAGGGAGATTCCCCTCCCCAGCTGTGGAGCTTGGCCTCTGACAAAATAGTAGTACTTTAAACAATTCCGGCTGCGATGCACCACGCACAAAGCAGACACGGCCGCACGCGTGCGCGGTCTCTGCCTCAATTATAATTGGTCACGTACCCCACCTCTCTCCGTTGGGACACATGTGGCATTCACCTTCACAAGTCAGTCCGTAGACAATTCAAGGGCGGTAAGTTCGCACGATGTGAAAGGAGTGGAGCTTGTTTCCACTCGTTAATGCACGAAAGTTCGGTCATCAAGTTTACATCCTCGACTCTCCCAAACTGCGTAAGCGAAATACAATTTTGTGTTCTTGTGAGCATGATACTATGGGATCTCTAACCAGAATAGCCAAGAAGCAAGGCTGCGGTAAGACACGAGCTCACCATTCGCGTCTGCGATCGTCGAGTGAATGATGGGCCACTTCGTGCTTATGGTGCTGTGGCCACTACCACAAGTTAAGGGAGGACTCCAGCAGAGGCGCTGAGGGGAGAAACTTGTCGAAACCTTCAAGAAGTCGAAGCAGACACGTCATTTCTAAGATTGTAGGCCCCATCAGCAAGGAGTAAAATATTTGTCCCATTGCTCATATTACAATCCACCAAAGGCTTTTCCCAACAAGATGGCCTTCATTTACTTTAAAAAAAACAGCAGCACGTGACTTCTGGCTATTATCAGGAATAGAGGGGGTTCCTCAATATGATGTCCTGGACTGACATTCACCAAACATATAGCACAAATTAAAGGCATAAATGATTAACAAGTCGGCTAAATTATAACGCTGGTGCAGAGAAAAAAGAGGTGGAAGAAGTGAAAGCGTCAGATTGAATAATACTTTGATAAATGGTGCCAAAGCAATGAGCTGCTTTTGCAACGTTTCCATTGTTTCAAATTAAGTGGGAGTAGAGGTACTGGTCGATTGCTGAGAAGTGGATGTAGGCAGCCAGTGCAACGAAGCAGTGCCAAATTGCATGTGCCATTGGAATCACACCGTCCATTCTGAAGAAGATAGTCCCCGTGACATACATCAGTCCACCCAGCGCTACAATTCGAATTCCAGACATATCTTTCTACAACCAGATCAATGACTTATTATCAGTCAGTAGAAGACATGTATTCACGTAGATACAAAAAAACGCAGCAGAATAACAAGGTCTAACCAGATAAGCGACGGAAATAGCCGGTAGCAAACCAAGTGTGAGGTAGAAGATGAGGCCTAAAAGCCTCCACCTAAAGGAAGTCACGTGATGGTGGTGTTGTTTACTTACTTTTCTCGGTAAAAATACTGATATACAGCACCACCTAGAGCAGTTGTCCAAATAGCCTTCAGTACGAGGAGACCAATGTCCATCTCGAATTCACGCAGCACAAGCCTTAAACACAATAAAGTAGAAGGATCTGAGAGAAAACCACTATTAATTGTTTAAAATGGCAATTATATCCCAAGGAAAACAAGAAGCAGTCACCTAGACGTGTTGTACAGGATTGCAATAAACTACTTCATTTATTTTCAAATGAAAATCAGACTTTGTCTAGCTTTTTTTCATTCCCTTTCTACCTCAGACCTTAATTACTACACTTTTCAAGATCTGTGCCAACAAGTCAAGAAAAGGGTTATTAATTAAATCAACTTAAGTTGAATTGGGCAAGGTTTACAAATCAAACGAGATTTTAACGCCAAAATGCCGGCGAACTAGATTTTACAAAGCACAATGTAGGATTGGCAAAGAGGAAATAGATGCAAAGCGAAAAGCAATCTACTTGAAGAAATGGACTGATTAAAAGCTGACCACAAATTACCACTTATTTTAACTAATAGAGCACAACATAAAGAAAATTAGTCAACACATACTTCTTAAGCAATCTTTCACACGGATAATCAGCGCATTTGGATATTTTGAAAGGGGTAAATATTCTTGGTATTCGTAATGTTCGTTAACGACGGCCTTACTCCTCAGGTCTTACATCGTGGGTAATATAACAATCAGCTATGATATGAAGGACTACATGTTGGTATCCATAGGACAAAAAACGAGTTTTAAATACAGACTAAGTATTTGTAACAGACGACCTTTATTAAACAAGTAAAAAACAACGAACCAAGGAGTATAAGAAGCGGCGATGAAAACGAATATGACTAGACGATCGAAGTAATGCAGGAGATCGTGGTAGCGGCTACAGAAAGTACACAAAAATATTGCTTGAGTTTAAAACAGTTTTTAGTTTCAACTACTTAGAATAGGCGAACAAACGCGAATAAGCGCACATGTTCTGCTCATTAAAAAATGAATACCGCAAACCACAATAAAAATCGCCACTGAACGTGGGGTAATTGCAGCTATCTCTAACAGCACCACTCAAGTAAAAATCAGCTTTCTTCTAAGTTGATCAGACGAATAATAAGCGAATAGAAGCAATAGCGACTGGGTCACCTCTTGGTGGGGAAAAGGGTGCAGAAGTGATAGGCGGAGGAGGCTCCAAAAAGGGAGACAAGAGCGGAACCATAGATACCAGCGACCAGTAGTTCAGTGGAAGTCCTTGTCTTGTTGATAAGGCTGGCGGCTAGGTAGACACTGACGGGTATCAGAGGAAGGTGAGTAACGCAGTTGGCGACTTTCTCCAGGCCAGTTGGCAGGTAGGCCCATCCTTCTGCGGCTGAAAAGTGCCCCACCTCAAAGTAACAAGACAAATTAATTATACCGTCATTTTATATAGCCAATGTGTGAAACTTGTGCAGTGATCAAGTGGTTTAAAAGCGCAGAACGACAGCAAGTGCACTTGACACACTATCAAATTCCAAATGTGCTTTTATCAGTAACAAACTTTCAACTTGTTCAAAGGCACTTCAGGGGATAATAACATGAGTATCATAATGAAAGTAACAAAAGCGGATATGCGAAGAGATTAAGACATCTATACGTAAGCACGCAAAAACCACTAGTAGGTTTGAATGAAATAGGGAATACAAAAGTGAATTCATGTGTTGATCATGACCAGAAAACACCAAAAGAGATCCATTAATCGAGTTGAGAAGTGACCAGTTGATTTTTATTGATTCAGGAGCCTATACTACCAGGAAAAAGGCGGGGACCAAGAACCCATTCTACTTACAAAAAACGGTTATGGAACTGTTAGATAAACATATTGATGAACGACCGGGGGGTATAGAAATGAAACTGTAGTAGACGATCGAAGTACTGAGAAGAAACAATATCAAGTGGTAAAAAAAAGTGCCTTGAGATGCAAATCTAGGAAGCCAAGAACAAGACTTATTCCCAAACCGATATCAAAAAGAACGGAAAGTGAGCAAAGGACCCTAGGCCAGACCAGTGATGAACGCTGCACTAACCATTCACCAGGTTAAACACAACTTTATTAAGTACATAATTTCAACGTTAAATAGTAGGATCTTGTGGATACTAAATCGTTGTGAATTTAGTAATTTTGCAATTGTAAAAATTGCGATCAAACCCTACTTTTTAGGCGTCCAGGACATTTCTTGTTTATAAGGAGTTAAATAAATAACGGCACAAGTGCCTCATCTAAAAACCTTATGTCCTTAAATCGTAACATATTTCCAACTCGCGAAAATTGCTAGGATAGCTTGTCACAAAGCACATTTGTAGAGGAATCCATCTGCATTATTACTGTAGAGTTTTGGAATAATTTTACTTCTCCTATAATCCCAGTTTATTATTAATGCCGTCAAGAAGCAATCTTAAGGCTCTCTGGCTACCTTATTTTGATTTAATTACTAGCCCCTCACTGAAACTACGAAGGTCATAGCGCTGAGCTGGGGAGAGTTATCTCCGACATGGGGGCATTTCTATTCAGGTCTCTAAGCCGCTTTTAGATGAATTTCAGTGCAGCAGTCTTTCATAATACCTGCCTTTAAACGCGAACTTGTTTGCATTTATCACTTGTGTCCACGCTTGTGTACGGCCTGTATGTCGTCGCTTGTTTATTAGAATACTGTTAATGAATAATTGGTGTCTCGCCTTTCATATCAAATGCGTTTCCGTGTAGACGTGCCTGAAGCATTCGGATAAGTGTTGGCTTTTGACTTTTGCCTCCAAATCCATCCACCTTTTGCTTTGCATGTATCTGTTTTCAACCCAGGTCCGAGTTACTGGATTATCTTCATTTAGGGATCATAGCGATTGATCTTTTGGGCGATTTACTTTTTCTTATGGTACTGTTTTACATGCCCTTTTCGATTCAAGCCTTATTATTAGCCACATCTAATTTCTGCCAGGCGTTTCACAGCTTTACCTTTCCATGCACGTTTATTTGCACTATTTCAGTTATTTGGAATCATTGAAACTCAGTAAGGTTATTTTTATAAAGCGTTTAGATTTTTTACCATAAATAATAAATCTTACGCTGGAATTGCTTTTTAACACACTCCGAGGAAAGGATCGCATGCTTCAATTATTAGTAGCATTTTATACATTAATAAGTTAAGCTGATGTCTGCTTCTATGCATTTATTAGACAGTCTGTCACTTCATTATATTCAGCTTTGTCATACGAATATTTGAAAATTTTACCACATTCCAAAGTGAGGGTATTTGTCTGAATTTTGCTGGTGAAGAAATAGGGTGTCGGATTGTGTTTAATTTTCTAGGCCATGCAAGCAATTCCCTTTTTTTCTTTTTTGGGATGATTCAAGCTGTATTCCGTACTTGGTTAGGCAATACGCTATCGCTGAAACCATATTTCTTGCTAACCCAAGTGTTACCAGTAAAATTTGCCCCTTACACCCAATTGATTACATTTCCGCACAGTTTTGTGTAATTATTTCAAACCACTGACCAACATTTACCTTCTTCATGAGTAAGTAAATGGGCTCGTATTTTAGGTTTCATTTTTTTCTTATACTGCGAAGCCTCCTTTTTTGAGCTTTGAATATCTGTGGAAATAACATTTGTTTATTCTGGATTGGTGTGCGTGGAACGGATTTTTATTGCTGGAATCCTAACTTTTCATGACAATTTGATATTTTGTTATGGAGATGCTGCCAATATCCAAATTGAATAGTTATTTTCTGTGAAAGTGTTACTATTAAAAAAGCGTTTTAATTAGATGCACATTCCCATTCCCCAAATTTACATATTTTCACTTACTAATCAGGATTTGATACTGAAACCAACATTTCCACACATGAATGCGGACCCTAGACGGAACCAATTAACCCTCCCAATTCCGCACTTCCTGCCCGCATACAATGGACCGCCGCAACTGCCTTTAGCCACTCCTGAGGATTCTGACCTTGACACCTCATCTTCGGTCGTTTCCGCCAGGGTGAGGTTCTCTCTTTGATATCTACTACCGCTTAATAGCTTCTGAGGTTTCAGAACTTTGCCATTTCATAATGACTTCCAAAATCTCTTTCTATCCTTACTTTAACAGGAGAATACCTTTTCTTCCAACATCTCCTCTACCAATACCGTCCTTCACGTCGAACCGCCACAGTCGCGTTCGGCACGCAGCGCCACTCTGTCCTATCGGAGGGATGACGAGGGGGATAGCACAACTCAAAATGCGGCACTGTCTATCACATTTACCTCCTCCTCCACAGCCTTCACCACCCGCTCGCGTGGGGCAAGTCTGGCTCGTCGAAGTACCTTTCCACGACCCCGGGATTCCACATCCTCGGGCCTCCGCACCACGCGTATTCACCGGATCACTCTCCTTGACGAGGAGGCTCTTGAAGTGCCTCTCAAGGTGAGTTTGGAGGATACTTCGTTTTTCCTGTCTCTGTGTTGCCTTTTGAGCGTCTCCTTTGAAGATTAAATTGTAGAAGTTACTCGTACTTTTTTCTTTTTCTCATACATTTCTCCAATCTATTTATCCATCCGATATTTACCTATCTTTGGTAACCTTTTCTTCTCGAATTCATTACTCCTTTTAAGATGTAGTTAAATTCTTTGTGTACTCTCATCTTCATAATTTTGCAGAAACTTAGTACTCTTCATCTTTAAGATAGTGTTGACTGCAAAAGCTGGAAATAGTTAAATGAGGAGGTTTCGCATTTTATTCCGTTTGAACTGCTCATTTAGCAAGTGACGCTATATGAGATCGCTATAATTTTACAGAGTTTTTCGGTGGCGTCGCCAAGTGATAATTGCGGTTGATGGTTTAGTATTTCGAAAAATAGTCACCCTTTTTCAAAATGCTATCTACATTTTTTTACCGCTTTATTTGATGCTTCCGTTTTCGAATTACTGATACAACATCTCAAACATTTCTTAAAGCAGTTTGACATGTTTTTTCGTTCTTTACTTTAGAGATCAGAGTGGTCAAATTCTCGTAGAGGAATGGAATGACATTTTTAGGCCCTAGTTTCACACCACAATCTGTTTGAGGCTTAACTATGGTGCGGAACTTAAGATGCCGTTGTCGGTAAAACTCTTTTAGACAAACTCTGTAAAATTGTATTTGAAATTGTTTGCTTGCAATCGATTCCTAGTTTTATACTTTTGAATTTTTCATGCAGATCAACTTCAATTTTCCATTTGACATTTTATGAGTCCAAATTGCTTGAAGATTTGCAAAACTTCTTGAAAATCACTTAAAGCTACCGGCCATTGGCATTATCATAGCCTTTGTTCAGCTTGACATATAAAAGCATCATTTTAGCCCAAAATATGCATAAATGGTGGTATTAACGGGTGTAGTGATGGGACCTACCTGAGTCTAGCTAAATTTAAATTGTTCCGCATGATTAACAGGCATTAGACATTTCAACTGCCCTTCCTTGAATGGAAACGCAATTTAGTTATAGCTGCAAAGGTGTTGGAACACCTAACTATGGTTTTACTTTTACATTAGATTATGTAAAATGAATAAAAAACCTTTGGATTGACTTGTCTCTATAGCCTACAACCCTGCAGCATGTAATTCCCGTTTTTGTATTAATAGGCATCCTTTTCATTCATACTTCAATTTAACAGCAAGGACCGAAGAATTTGAGAGGTTTTGTATCTTGGAATACTTATTGAATTAGGACCTCTTGCTACACTGAAGATGTTAGAAATGCTTTTAAATTATATTCCCTTAAGGCAGATTGAAAGCCCAACCTGTTTATAAATAAATTAAGCCGCATTCATTTCATCACAAAAATGCTTGAAGGACATCTAAGAAGGTTTGCCAATTCTTATAGCTACCTTCTTCGCATTACTGGAATGTGCAAATGTTAGTAGCAATTAACGAAGCATTTGTTCTTATGATCCCATTTCCGCTGTCACCCCACGGGGTAGGTGGATTAATAAACTTAAAGCCATCATTAGGCGGAGCAAAAACGAATTTAAAAAGCATTAAGATTTCTTGTATTTCCTTCAGCTGTCATTCTTCAGTTCTCGCGATTTACATCCCGGAATGCAGAAAGTTTGGCGTTAACTTAGGTTGCCCTCCGCTAGAGACTTTCATCTTATATCAAGCACACCTACTGCCTAATGATGTCTATGGGATACCGGCACAGGTATTTTGTCCAGCGTATCCGTCGCATGACAGTACGCAGTTCCGTCCGCTTTAAGCATGATCCAATTTATGCTCTCATTTTATGGCTATTGCGACTCAGGACTTACACTTCCACGGGGTATTGAAGTGCAAGGGTGACCAAATTCCCGGAAAAAACTACTCATTTGACACATTGAAACAATTGCCTACTACTCCCAAACTTTCTGATCCCATTGATTTAAAAAACTTGTCACTATTAATATCATCGATATCATTCTCTTCATTTACGATAACTATATGGCACTTAGTGTTCTAATCTATTGTTTTCGCACCTACCTTTCACGTCTTTCTTAACTCAAGGCTGTCTCGAATCAAGCACTCACATTCAGTCTTCCCCTCATCCCCCCATGTCTGTGAAACGGTTTTAGAAAGGCCACTTCTTTGAGGTATCTCAAAATACTAATTATACGTCTGGACCAACATCAGCTTGTGCTCAGAGGTGCGTGCTTTCCACTTACAATACCCACCTTGTGTCAACACGGTTCCTTTCATGTTGAGACTTCACAGCGACCTCCGCTGTAACGGCAACTGTTACACCCAACGTTTAAGATATGTGCAGATACTCCTTTTTGATTTTATACATTTAGAAGGTAAATGCGAAGATGGAAATCGTTCAATTCTTTTGACGATACGCACTAATGTCTTTTTCTAACTGAATCAAATTTTTGTCGTCCAACAAAGCAAATTATCGAAATCCTGTAAAGCCGAAGTTTGTTAATTTTCTCAACTCTAAAAAAGTGTTCGAAATTTCAAGTGAGGTAACTACGGTAGATCCTGAGTAC
>NW_020170505.1:151875-158488 GCF_000524195.1 Echinococcus granulosus
CGCCCTGGAATTGTGGGCTGAACTTGCACTAAACAACATTTCCTTGGTGCACTCTCCTGTGTCGGTGTGTTGGTGATTGTACTACAGAAAGTGTAGGTTGCTGGTAAAAGCAGCGCATGCTGAAGCGATTGCAATCGTGCATTACGATTGCATAAACAATTCTCTTGCTCTAACACCAGTACGATAAAGCGAAGTGCCATACGACTACCAAATTCTATCAAATCTAGGGGCTTATTTTAAGCTCAATGACCTTCTATTGAAATTATTATGATCGTTTAATGTGTTCGTATTGTGTTAACCATAGTGTTAGCTCCTCCTATTGGAAGGGTTGAATTGTCTAACCGTAGTCTATGCATCTATGTAAGGAGACTGCATCAATCACAACTTTGAATACCTTGCCCGTTTCTCATCCAGAAATCGGCAACCGGGTTAGACCTCCTTAAGGCGGTTTGCCAATATCTCGGCCTTCGAGACCTCGAGTTCTTTGGCCTCTACTTCTTCAAGCACCCCTCCACTGATGCTGCAGGCGTCAGCACCCCCTTGTCGTCCTTATCTAGGCGAACGCCTTGGCAGACAGAGGGTATTGGACACTGCGCCGTCCATCACCGTGGTGTTTCGGTGAGATTCCTCTAGCTTGTTAACTAAACTTACCTTCCTATCTCCAATGCAAAATACTTAACTGCACCGCACTCGTTGAAGATATCCTTTTCAGCCCTAACGTGATCCACATGATAGTTTTTTGTGTTCATGTTCTTACTTAAATTGCTGAAATTGGCACACGCCCATTTCTTGCCTTTTCACTTTTACCTGTAAGGTATCGCAACGATGGTGACAGTCCACATTGGGATGCTAGAGTCATCTTAAAGTTCAGGATCGAGAGGTTTGCTTATTAATCTTGTATTTTCACCCGCACGATCTAGCAGTGGCCGGTCAGAAAGTTTTTTGATCATGTTATTGTTGAAACATTGCTTCCTAGCTCTGACGGTGTTAATGTGAAAAACAGACGTAATCTTTTAAAAATCCAGCTTCATTATCTAGTCGCTTGATGTTATATTATGGTAAATATTCTGCATTTTTTTCTATGAGCTAGAAATTTGCTTAAATAGTCAATATATACTTCATTAACGGAGAGGTAAAGTGTTGAAATGAAATGAGCTATGCGTATTCAAAGGACTGCGCATTTTTTCGATGATCTGCTTCAGTGGAAGTGGTTTCCTCATGCCCCACATCAATTTGCTTTAATAGACGAGGAATTGATAAGTAAAAGTCTGGTATAGAATTTCAAGTCGCTGCTATTTTAAATTCGAGGGAAAAAAAAACATCGATTTTAAGGAATCTAATAGAGGGATCTTTGAGCCTGGACTAATTTTCTTTTCTGAAAATGCTACCGACGAGGTATTTATTTTCTTGCGGTAAATAAAACACCCAGCAGTGAATTTGGCTTCAGCTCTTAACAGAATCTCCGAGTCTTCTCATGAAAAAGACAGGAAGTGGTCAGGTGTTACTCATAGTTGCACGCTTCAATTGTCGAAACGGTTTTTTCTTTATTGTTCAAGGCCGTGGAGGCGGCTAAGTATGACTGACGCATTCTTCATCCGTTGCATCAACGCGAACATTTTCTAAGCCTTCAGATTCACTCGTGGGTGAGGTGACTTTTTACTACCGAAAGGTGAATAATGGGACGCTTTTTGATTCTGGTACGACTTTCTCGGAAACCCAAACATGGATCAATGCATTTTACACAACCGCGCTTTTGAAATTTGTTCAACCGCTTCCTTGTTTCGAAATCTGTCAAACGAGCCTTGTCGAGCGGAATGTTTTTGCCACTACAACTACTTTTTAGCGTAAAGCAAAGCAGACTCTGGTAGAGGAACCACTTTTCGAAATTTGTTGATCAGTATACTGTCTCAAATGTGCAGAGGGTTTTTAATGTTTATTATTCAATCACCAATATTCTGGCTTACCGTATCAGCTGGGTGTTCTATAGTTTCCCCATTGCCTCAGAGGATTTCATTCTACAATGTTATTTATCCTAAAACCCATTTGAGTGGAGTATTTTGAGGCATGTTTTCCTTTATTGAGTTAGTTGATTTCCCGTACACAGACTGCCACTTATAATGGTCTCCACTTCCTAGTTGATTTTGCATCTACATGAGTAAATAAATGTCCTTTTTTCATAGAAAAAAACAACTGTTCTAGGGTCGCTTGGCCATAATTGCCTCATGCACTGATCTGATAACCCATTGATGCATGCAGCAGTGTGAAATGGACTAAATACGACGCATCAAGCCTGTACTCAAATTCATTGTTGTTAGCAAAGAACTAAGTAGCCTAGAAAAGTTGCCTCATAACAGCGTTTTAGGTAATTAATGCTTAATTTGCTAGTTCATGATAATTTCTAAGGCTTTCTCGTCCACATAAACCTATGGATCACACATTGATGGGTATACCTTCATTGATCAAAAGTGCCGGAAGTGAACTACTTTAAAGGTCATGGTTTTGGAGCATTCTTGAAGGTTCTACTCATGAATTTATTTTTATTGTTCTAGTAAAGTTTAATTCAAAGGTGCGATTTAGTGGAACGATCCGTATTTTGTTGTTAGCTTTTGCTTACAAGTGTATGAAGAAATGGATCGGATTTCTCCATTGAGTTGATAATAAACCATTGAGGAGAAACTATATGAATTAATTAATACCTTATCACCACCTGTCGAAGATATTATTTTGAGATTTTTGCATCAACGATTGAAAAGCTCCCGAACTTTAGTATCTGAGTGCGTCATGCGACGAATTTTGTTTGGCAAGCCGGTTCTTCTTGCAGTTTATTGCGTATAAGAATTTTCATTTTGAGACGATAGCCAAATTAGGTCAAAAGGAAGCAGTTTTCCATTTTTCCTTCTTCAGTACGTATGTCCGCTAGGGATCTGACATTCTTTTTCATTGATATCTAGAGGTGGAGTAGGAATTTTACTGTTTCATTTGCATCCGTGTTTCAGGAAAAAACATAAGAACATTTAGCTAGTGCGACGACCACAAAAAAATATTTTAACAATATAAAAAATAGTGCTTGAAGATGTTACAAGAAGGCTCAATGTGAATTGGACTTCTCTGCGTTCAGACTCATGAAAGCCGAGTTACCTGAAATTATTGCATCATGAAGTACCGTTACCGTGTAGAAATGTGATGTAATTTGTTTCAGAATAAGTAGTCGAGAAATGTGAGGAATCTAATGCCACGAAAAAGATTGCTGTTTTGCGTTTCGTAATGAAACGATTTCACATTTTAAAGTAAATTTTGATGCCACTCACTTCGTACGAAACATGCCATCATTTAGTGATACGCTTTACTACTTGACGTTCCCTATATATTCGCCTGGTGAAATTAAGCACCTTCTTTTTTAAAAAAAAATATGTTTCCTTAGCACTTAAAGGACATTTGCTTATTTTGAATAGAAAAAGCAAGTACAGTACTCTTTTTGGTTCTGCCTTTGTATCACAAAGTCTCATCATCACACCCTGAAGTAGTTTATCAGCAGTAAGGCAAAATGAGATTATTTCTGCGCCAGTTTTACTGTTTATTAAGAATCCCATTTGTTCTTTTTTTCTGCAGTTTTGGCTGAAGATGGATCGAAGAATAGTGGACCAATGTAAAAGTAAGTCTCACTCATATTCCCCAACAAATCGTCGTATTTTTGATCAAAGCACATTTAGGGATTGAAAAACCGTCCATTCTTTATATTGAGGTGCTCCGCAGATGCGGTGCTATTTATTTACCGCCTTGAACTTTCAGGTTAATAAGGCTCTGATTATTGCTTTTACTACCTCTCTGACCTCGTGAGGCTAAAAGCAATGATCATGAAATTCCCCCTCAGGGTTTCTTTTCCCTTCAGCAAAAACTGTAGTAATCGCGCGCACCAACCATCTCCCTACTTGGGACCTCTTTATCATTTTACTGGCATTTGAATATTTTCACTGTCATTCATCTCCCGAGATTTAACTCCCCTACTGATTGCACGGGGCATTGTCCTTTACGGTTATGGTGCAGCTGCTGAGTTCACGCTCTGTTTTTACAGCGATTTCTTATGTCGACCTGGATCAGCTGGGTACCCTGCGAAAAACGTTGTAAAGGGAAGACTGCCATGGATGACGGTATATGTATGCCCATCCCATAAGGATTATTAAAATCTTGACTTTTGGCAGGTACCCCAAGGTCAGGTTCTGTATTGCGGTTAGTAATGAAGTGATACCGGAATCAAATGTGTTATATGTATGTATACAGCACCAGTGTTAAAAACTGAATCTGAAGACTTGATACCTTTCTCTACTGATACCTATGAATACTATACTTGGATAATATAATGGCATTAACACTTCGAAGAAGGCTTAAGGAGGGGGACGATTATGACCTATCCTTGCTATGGAACATTGTATTGTCCTAAGAAGCACTTTTCAAATAAATCTTTTTAGTGGACTTTGTTAACGGAATGTAGTAGTAGACTATCCCTATCGGAGTCTAGAAGAAGTAATACCTTAGTTGAATTTGGAAGTCATCAAGTGTCTTCATTTCTGTCTTGGGTCTGATTACCGTAATAGTGGCCTACGCAAATGGCTAAGTACTTAAATAGCCAAGGACAACTCTCAAAAGGTAGTAGCTGACAGTTACTTTTGTTTGCTGATCAATGCGATTAATTCCAGCCTCCGAGAGTGACTCAAATTCCAAGATGTCAGATGTACTGCGTGTTTATACTACTCCATTTAAAGCATGGGAGGAAGTTTCTGCTGGGCTTGCGTTACTCTTGAATACGTATGTCTAGAAGAAATGGAGCTGTACGCACCCACCATGCGAAACTGTAATTCAGTAGAATGAATCCCCGTGTGCACGGTAAATGAAATATAACACACTCCACAACCTCGTCCTATTTTGAGTCTCATCCCCGGTGCTTGCAGCTGCCACACCTCTGCAATGACCAGTATACCGGTAACTGATTAAATTGGAATCGTTCACAAAACGAAATCACGTCGTAGAAAAGATGTTTCTCTACTGATTGATAGTGTTTTTGGTGGGGTTCCTCTCATCACATCGTCTGATGGGAACTCTGAGGATCCAATTCAATCGTGGCATTGAGTAGTGAATGTAGTATTACGGCGGGCATATTTCGGCGACCGCTCGATCTACTTTGATGTTAGATTTTTTCAAGAGCATGTTGGGCGTATCTCATCGGAGTGCCATCAGTGTGACTCCCACATACCTTATCCAGAGGATGTTAAAAGTTCTCCAGTCTTTTTTGCCTTGGAAATGGTAAAAGTGAGTGAAAAGTGATAGGTGATCGTAATTCAACTAGGTCTGGACAATTGCGTGCTCTTGTAGATTATTTCAATAATGGACAGGTATGTTGCGCATGAGTGTGGTAGATACGTCCGAATGTGGTCGAAATCATGAGGAATGAAGAAACTATTCGGAGAGGCAAAGCTTTCAAATGGGAATAACACCAGACCACCTTGGATCCTTTGCATGAGACAAAGACTTTTTTGGCGGAAACTATCGCGAAGAATTCCATTTTTAAGCTAAAATGAACACACCATTGATGGCCCTTTAAGGACAAAAACCAGTTTTCGCTCAAAAATACCCCTTCCAGATCTTTTCTGGGATCATACATTTTCCTCAAAGCTGGAATTGATGGTGATTTATTGTTGCAAGTTCCCGAATCAACAGCCATTTTTTTTCTTAGTTGAGTATAATGATTGAATTCACTTGAGAGGCTTCGAATTTCGCTTCAGAAAACACCCAATTTTGGTTTGGTGTCCGCATCTATCCGCCCAAGCCGCATGAGGACATCTACGACGAAATTACGCGCTATCTGCTCTGTCTACAATTGCGAAAGGATCTGCTCTCTGGAAGGTATGTCTCCTCAACGCTATCTTCCCTTTCCATTCCTTTCTTCAAAGCTGGTTGACTTACTTTGAACTTATTTTTTCCTGAGTGCGATGTGTTGCCAAACTCGTCCATGCCATATTTTTTTATGTGGAGATGATGTGCGAGCATGGCTCTTGGTTTAAAACTGGTCTAATCATATCACTGTGTGTAGCCTATTCTTAACAAACGAAGTAGGTGAATCACAACTCTCCACCAATGCTTTCGTGCTTATTTTATACTGTTTCAGGAAGGCTGATACCTTACAGATCTTATCCGTTCATACAGATATTTGGTAATAGTGAGGTGTAAGCCGGAAACTGGGAAATAAGAAATTGTCTGTTGATATGCTGGGACCAATCTCAGGTGTTAAATAATAAGTAGCTCTTGATTAGTTTCAGTTATGTACAGGCGCTATTTTCTTCCGTAACGTCTTCAATATCATTGAAAAGGAAGCAATGTGTAGCGATCGGCATTTGCGTCTTCATAGTTGGATTACTTCTACCAAAAGACATGAACGTCTGATGACGTGGGGGATGAATTTCAGAGCTCTTGACCATTGCTCATTTTAAGTACTGGTTGATTCTGACAGGTTATTACCAGCAACCTACACTTTCTGTAGTACAATCACCAACACACCGACACGGAAGTGTGCAACAAGGAAATGTTGTTTAGTGCAAGTTCAGCCTACAATTGCAGGGTA
>NW_020170505.1:158588-196442 GCF_000524195.1 Echinococcus granulosus
GTACTCAGGATCTGCCGTAATTACCTCATTCGTCCGTATGTGTCCAGAACAACCACTCTGTAAAACCCATTTTCGCGTGTTTTCTCGAAAATAAATTGCGAGTTATTGATGCTGGTACCTACGCAAAACGAATCTAAGTTGTGCTTGGGTATTTTGATCCTTTTTCTCATATTTGCACATGTTTTGGTGCTGATAAGGTTCTTCCTAATTCTGTGTTAGGTGAACGATGAAAGTGTTGTTTTTTCGGTTGTGTTCTAGCTTCTATGTAAAATTTCGCATTCATTAATTTATTTAATGATTGTGTTTTGGAAACTGTGGATCAAAATATTGGGTAGTATTTTAGCCGAGCCAAATTTACCGTGCAAACTATTGCGTCTTGTGAAGTTTCATGCATATACTTTTTAGAGGCTTCCACTATTAATAGAACGATTTGAGGTGCACTTATTCTATACCGCGTTCTTGCTTTGAAGGAACCTCCGAATCTTTTTTTTTCATCCTCTTTAATTTACCTCCATTGTTTCCGCTAGACTGGCCTGCTCTTTCTTCACTCACACTCTCCTGGCGGCGTACTGGGCGCAGTCAGAGCTAGGCGATTGGAACCTCCACATCGTGGATTCCAGTCCGTCGTCAGAGTACCTGACGTCCCTCTGCCTCGCTGCGCCCCCTCTTGTTGCCTCTTGCGATGACGCCGACGGTGGCGGTTTGTTGGAGGCGGAGGAGCGGCGGTGGAGCGCTTCCCGCACCGGACCGCCTCAACCACCCCCTTTGGTACACCTCACCACGCCCTTCCTTCAACAAGTCGCCTTCTTCCACCGTGCTCTCAGGTGAGCTTGTTTTACCCTTTCTCCCCGTTTTTAAGCGAGGTGCCAAGTAATGCCAAGTCTTACTTTCTGGGAAAGCTTTGAAATGTTGTTCAGCGCAAACACGTTCGAATTAATGACTAAGCTAATAAGTTTACGGATCCACTTTACCTTTGTCTCTTCTTTTTGATTGTTACAAAAATAACATACAGTCAGACAGTTCAATTTCCCATTGGAGTAAAAAGTAGAAGGATAGATATACCAGCAGACAGAGAAACAGACAACAAATATTACTTGTTTTTATCAAAGAAAAACAATTCAATTTGAGCACTAATACTTAAGTAGGGCCAGGAAGTAGGGGGCTTAGAATTGAAGTGGATTACAAACTAAGTCGCAATGTTTTACTTGGGAATTATTTATAAATGTTGGGCAATGGAACCATATTTTATGCGCCGATTTTCTTCATAAGAATGATTGAACTCTAAGCTAGTTAATCCTTTCTAATCGTTTTTCATTTTCTTTCTTTAATCTCTTTGTTCTTGCTTATTCTCAGCTTCTTGCAACAATAAAATGGTCCAGTTGCTCGTATTATTATTAAGTTTCGGACTTAATTGAAGAAAAGTCTCATGTCTAAATTATTTCCATGATTATTTCATTATGAAGTATGTTCTCAATACCCATAAGAATGATTCGGATTAAACAATTGAGCCGAAATAAATCAAAATGGTCTTTCTACTTCGGACTGTTGGAAAGAAATTAAACACTAGGGTTTTTAAGAAGAAAGTTTTTAGGGACTAAAGATGAGGCATTAAGTTAAAGAAAATCGTAGTTGGCGAATTGTTCTAAGCTTCTAGATGCCAGCCTTAACATTATCATAGCCACTCATATTGAAGTATGTTTGCCTGCTACTTTGTAACTTGAGTAAGATAGAACGATAAAGATAGTTTTATTAAATGACCATTAAAATATGTGACCACCGAGGACCGGTGATGTAGTATTTTTAAGCGTTTTTTCTTAAAATATACTTGTTAATATGCTCATTTTTCAAGGATTACTCGTTATACATATCTAAAACGGTTCAGAAGATTGAGGCAACCAGTTAGACGTCCTGCCTTTAACGTGAGATACATAAAGTGTATCTCCTGGCTACAGTGATTCCTGCGACCTTTGGGATAATCTTTTTTTAAAGGGGGAGGGAGGAGGAATATTGACGTGAATGGTTTGTACTTTTAGGCCGCAAGACTGCATTTGACCGCAAGACATTCTGTCGTTTTTGCTCTAATGACTGGAAAATAGTATGGAATGAAAAAGTTGCTGGTATACACTTCAAATTTCCCGCCCTCTTCATGCCCGTTTAGGTTAGACGTGTCAAACAAGGGGGATCATTGATCCTCTGACTCCACTAAGTATCGTTTCAGTTACCTTTGAAAAATTTTAGCACAGTATTTGGCGCAGTCTAGGAATACAGTTATGGATCAAGAGATCGGAACGTATTGTGGTATTTTCAAATGATGCCACTGTCACTTTTTAGGAAAAAAAGGATTTTAAAATAACAGTTCCCTTTAATTTATGTTGCAGATGCAGCCATTTTAATCCCTCTTGACATTAATATTTACTTAATGCCACCATTTAAATAGTATTTGGTTGGATTTTCATCTCAATGAAACAGTCAAATCTTTTTATTCGTTTGTAATTTTTTGACGATTTCACCCTAAAAATTATGCAATCTTACTCGTCTACTGTTGCTCTGACGGATTCTTGGGACTCATCTTTTATGCCGACACCACATTATTCGATCTTCTATTTTTTCCGAACAAAAAATAACCAAGTTAAAAAAATACCAGACCTGTAAATCGTTTGTAATAAAGATGAATTTGTTCTTGGGTTTGTGGTGCGATTTGTAACTAGAAATACTACTGTTTATTCATTTCAGGGGTTTAATTCCGTCGCGTGCTGATTTACTTTTCCTTCAAACAGCACGAAAATTGGCAACCTATGGAATAGATTTTCACCGGATCCAGGTGGGTTTTTGTCCGTTGAATTCGACCATACCCTAAGGGGCATCATTTACCAATGGACAGCGGAGCTTGTTTCCGTTATTGTTTGTCAATCCTACAGAAGCGTTTATAGGCTGTAGTACTTTGATCTGTGTATTCTCTTAACTGACGTAAGTGAAGAATACGTTATAATCCTTTCAACTGTTTGCGCATCTATCCAACAACTATGCTAGTGATCCTTTTGTATGAAATGCTTTCTCAAATTTTGTATTCTGGTCTTAGAAAATTAAAATCTTTAATATTTAGCACTACACTTTTAAATGCCAAAACTGTAGCACTTATGAATTCCAAATACAATGAGTAGAGGCTTTTTCCCTCGACACAGTCCTAGACTGATTCAAATAAGCAGCACAAAAGCTCATAATAGCTAAGTTTCCTCAAATAGATACTCAAGTATTGAATAAAGTAAGTAAATATTCTACCCCTCTGAAGCTTCACCACTAAAAATCCAAGATTTTTCTTATGTCTCATGTAAGTTGCCTTGTTTTCTCTTGACGAATTGTAGTAGCTATCTGTTATAGTCAGCGAATATTTTTAAAATACGACTTCGGTTAAACAGTTTTTGACATTTTATGTCAAAGCACCATCACGTTTTTTAATCAAAGCATTACCATTTGTACAGAACCCTCGTTTGGTTTATTTTTTGTTAAAGGTGGTTTCCATGCACCTGCTGGTGGAAATTTTAAGGCTTTGTTAATGTGTAGGGATAATCCCTGGATCTTTGAAGAGAGATGCCTTCGTAATATACGCGAAATCCTGAGCTTGTTTGATGCCGTGAAATTGCTTCAAAGCCCCGTAATTTCAAGGCGTCGCCTATTTGGATTGAGCTTACAGTGATGCAGATCACGCGCCTTATGTAGATTTTTCCGCAATTTTTTTCTTTTTATTACCAAGTGGTGTTTGCGTATCATTTTCCACTTAGACACTTCTCATTCAATCCTGCCCCAAAAAAATTTATTCAACTTTCAATCGAGTAAAAAATGCTTAAAGGGCGTGCCTTTTCAAAGCAAATGATTTGTTTTGAAGTTTCGTTTCCAAATCCTTTCCTATTTACTTGGATCCTTTTTTGCGCGGACAGCTGTGTTTACGTGTGTCAAATCTCCCATAGGAATCACACTTACAATTTGACGCGTTGTTTCTACATTTAAGTATTCCTTTTGAATCGCTACCCATTACGCCCTTGTGCATGTGAATGCAAGCGGCAATAGCTGCTTTTCATCTGCTCCATGCAAATACATACTTAAAATCATTTCTGGTTTCAGAGTTAGCTGTGGTGTTCTTTGTGGTCACGGTTTGTGCAAAATCACAATACAAGGTATAGCAAAGTTATCCTCATGGCTGACTAGGTGTTTTTGATGAATTTCATTTTTTCATGGTTTAATTTAATGGGTAATTTAAACATTAATATGCAATACGAACCTTTCTCACCAAATCTTACTACAGAATGCGACACACTTTTCTTTTGACTGGTTTTAATCCCGGACCAATGGATGCCTATGAAGCGATTGTGGAGTGTGCAATGAGGTTTGGTTCGGGGCATTTCTCCTCTATGGTTATTTATTAGGTTCATTATTCATCTCCCTCTGAACAGTACAAACCTTTATCAGCTCAGGTTTGCTCTTACATTTGTATCTTTGTGTTTTTGGGACAACAAGATTTAACTATTGGTGGTTTTGTTTCACTGTTTCTTGAAGATGTTCATGTTTCCTAGACTAAGACCATAAATTAATACTTTTTGTTGTACTCAGAATTCAACAAGTTCTACAGTCCACGTGAACTTGACTCGTCGACTTCCCAAAGAAACGGCGATTCAAAGATCCCAAAGTTTATGTCCAAGGGCTGCAACTAGGTTACAAAGTCCAAGAAGTCTTTCACCATCTCATCGTCTGCTAAAATCTAGCTCAAACAATTCCATTCAAGTTAGTGGTAAGGCCTCTGCCTCTTTGCCGCATCAAAGGAAGGCGATCTCTTCAATGTGTCTTGCGTTTCACTAATCCAATAGCTTTAAACGGGACGTGTTGCTCGTCTACACTGCCTTCTGACAACTCCCAGCAATATCCGTACTTCCTTGGTGTGTTCCACGGCGGAATTTATATCTATCGGGGTCGTCTACGCTTGGAGTATCATCCATGGTCGGCAATCGTGAAGATGGCCTATCGACGTGCTTCATTCCGACTGTATTTACGGCTTACCAACTCCGAGGTGAGGTCCATATTTTAATGACTCTAGAGCCTGGATTTTAATGCACCACATTATTCGGTCTTCTACTTTTAACGAACAAAAAATAACTAAGTTAAAAATTTTCCTTTATTCACAGATCGTTTATGTTAACTATAACGTTTACAGTGAGAATTGGACTAATTTAAGGAATCCCAGTTTGATTAGTCACTGTGGCAAGATGAATGAACAGGATAGATAAAAAATCAACCATTTTTTGCAATGAATCTCAATTCATGAATCCGGCTCTCATCTCCTAACTTACAAATCCTGTCCTACAACCGTATGCATTCGAAGTTCAATGTAATCAAAAGACGCATTTGTCTCTTCCCAGGAAATTGCTTTTTTCTGCCATTCCAATCCTTTTTTACATTTCAAATAATGTTTAAACAGATGCAATGTTCGAACTAATTTAGGTAGTTGTTGAGAACCATTTTATGATTTTTCAAAACCCCAAGTTTATAAGCACATTAAAGGTGCAGAAGTAAAGTGTACCTTCACACAAAGTATGCGCACACATACCATCACGTAATGGTCTGAATATCAGGTTTGGCATTTAAATGTGGAAACGGCACTTTAAGTTGATAATTCTGCTTCGTATTTAACCTCTGCTACACATTTTTTTTTTCAATTTCGCTCTTTGAAAAGATAAAATTCATCAAAACACCTAGTCATCCAAATAACATCACAGCTAACCCTGAAACCAGAAATGATTTTAAGTATGTATTTGCATGGAGCAGTTGAAAAGCAGCTATTGCCGCTTGCATTCACATACACAAGGGCGTAATGGGTGGTGATTCAAAAGGGATATTTAAATGTAGAAACAATGCATTAGGTTGTAAGTGTGATTCCTATGGGAGATTTGACACACGTACACACACACACACACAGCTGTCCGCGATAAGTATAGGCTATTAGGAATCTGAAATAGCTAATAACGTCAATTTACGCGTCTTAAGCAGAAGAGAATGACGAATAAGCGAGTGCTGCTGATGTGCTTTGCAGAAGGATGGGATGATTCGCATGGTCAGGTACGAATGTGGCACAACGGCTCTAGCGAAACGCATCTATCGTTCCTGCGTTGATCACCATGCTCTCTTTCGGTGAGTCTCGGTCTCAACCACCGATACCTAACTCCATTTCTTCAACATCTCATCACTTTCAATTACAAACATATTTTTATCTATGCTAATTGGCTTAAACACAAATCCTGGTCATTTCTATGGTAGGAGGTGCCTACTTTTTAAAATATGTCTTGTAAGGTATGGTTTAAGTGAGGTATTTTCTTAAATCTATCTTTCGACCCTTGAATTTTCCAATAGAGAAGAAGCACTTTTCCATTTAAGTACTGCACTGGTCGGTCTGGATCATCCTTTAAATCGGAAGCCATTCAGAAGGTGATAATTTTAACGAAAGTGTCATGTAGAAATGTTCTTTGATTGTTCTGGGATTCCAGTGTTAGAATGAACCAGATACTACTGGAATATTAGACCCAAATCTTTGGCACAGCATTGGAGTCTTGGGATTTATGAGGCAAAACCAATGCTTGGTTGCATTTCTGTCGCACGCATCGAGTTGTTTTCGCCTGTCTAGACGCCAAGTGTACGTGCACAATTTACCCGTGTGCCAGAAACCATCAATTTCTAAAACAGTTTGAACTATTTTCGAGGAAATTAGAGGATCAGTATTATCAATATTTGCATTTGTGAACTACTTTTTACCTCAATATACGAAAAAACAGCAAATAATTTAAAGTTAATACTGACTGATTTCTCATTTCTCACATTTTTAATGTTGGTTAAAGAACGATAGGTAGGTCATAGATTTCGGCTGTGTGTAGTCTTGCCTGTGAAGTGTACAAGTGACATGCGCGACTTTTTCAAGTAGGTATTTGAGCTACTATGGGTTAGATGTAGTTAAACGTGTATGCTTTCCTAAATCTTACCTTTGCATCATATTTTGTCTAGCTACAGTGAAGTCATGGTATCGAGCCTACTAAATGATTTGCCAAATACTTTGAGCGTGGGTACGTGTAAATACCCTTCACCGTCACCAGCTAGTTGTACCTTTATGTTCGTTCAGCTGAATTTGCATTTATCTTAGATTTTCACTTGTAGTTGAAATCCAGTGCCAACTTATCAATAGGGGTCATTGAAATCGAGGCAGAAACGTCTTCAAACCACTATTTCGAATCATATTTAGGTGGATTTTGATTTGTGCATTATTATAATTCACCTCAACTTTTACCCATTTTTTCAATTGCATTCCTAGCTCCTAGGGTCCGCGTTTTTTCCTCACCATTGACAATTTTTATTTACATCGGAGTAGAGCAATCTGCAGCGATTTTTTATTTAGGCAAAGGAGTCACTCGATCTAGACCTATTGTGTTTAAAATCCATTAAGTAACAATTTTCTTCGTCTTTTTTACCCTATTTAGCAACTGAATCGTTGCATCAAATGGGGGCTTGAACAGTCGTTGTCAAGCTCCTGGCCTGCATAGCTCACGGTTTGATTTCATTTTTCTTTCCATTTTAGCTCTCCGTCTCTCTTTCTAACCCCATGGTTAAAGTTTTAAAATGCTGTTCTTATAATATACCAATGAATAGGAGATCTTGGAGATGGTGTTTCAGAAGAATGGGTTTAATTCTCTTGAGAGTCTATTTAAATTTGAGATTTGTGCAAGTCACTTTTTGGTCGTTGTGTTTGGGATTCACGTAAATTAACCGCTTACGTATTTCTTGGTTCATCATCTACTTATAAATCCACTTTGGTATGGTTTTGATATGGGTTTAAGACACATTCTTTGCTACTCAAATTTTGATTTTCCTCCTCCCCACAGATTGCATCGATTGGAAGGAGGAGAGAAGGCAGTTTCATGGACCTCTCGAGAGCCCTTTCCGTTTCCCACGAGCACGAAGCTGAGGCGGCTACACCCTACTACCGCCACTGGCTCCTTATCGCCAACCCCCTCCTCTGCTGCTGCCGTGGTCAGCTCCCCCAACAGCGTCGCGATCTGCACCGCCACGTCTCTGGATGCCGGACTGCGGCCTCTTAGTGAACCTGACGTTCGGGGGCCACGCGCTGGTGAGCTGTTCTGTTTGTATTCGACTTCACATACATTATTTGTTCGTAACTCACTTGAAAGGTATCTTGCTATTAACTTCTACTTTAGCTGGATGACCCGGTTTCCTTATCGTACTTTTAGTGGTTGTAAAACTTAATATGTGAAATTTTACGTAAGATAAGGGAACTGATTTCATTGATGCGCCAGGTGTTGTGGTCGAAATGTGGTAGTGTGTAGCGTAAAGTCACGTCGTAGGGCTGTCAAGCCTTGCATTGAAAAGTGGAGAAAGAAGCAAAATGTTAACGTATATGGAGCGTCTCTTTAGTATTTACCGAACACTCCTTGCTTTTGATCTGAACGCGACTTCTTGTTAAAGAAGGTAGCAGATAGACATTGACGATAAGCCGCAAACTTGTAGAACATGGAGTAGGAGCAAAAGTTAACGTATTTAGCAACTACAATTTAATAGTAATGGGTGATAAAGGGTAGAGTAACCGTCTTACTAGACCCTGAAGACTGCCACTGCCCATCCCTACATCATATACCAAATCTTCTGAAGGTAAAATAGGTCACGAGACATCAGGCTTGTAATGAAGGGGCTATTGTCAGATAGAGAGATGAGGCGTCGGCTGATGACTTTTTGCAGAAGTATCACCACCGTTGGACCGCCGGAATGGTGTTATTCTCCGCTCAGCGCACAAGCTCTTCCTCCGCCTCTTCCACAAGCATTCCCTCTTGCCACTGCGCAGAGCCTCCCAGCCCCTCTCCACTCGCCATCTCCACTCCCCTCTGTCCGATCGGGCTCTTGCTCAGGTCTGTATTCACATCACCGTCTATCTGACTGTTTACCCGTCTGACTTATGCAGTTTATTTGTCCGTCTCACTTTCTGGAATCTTTTACTGTTTACTTGTTGCCCTACTAATATTATCTATCTCTGTTCGTTACATCATCTGATGGTCTGTCTACCACGTACTCAACTTTTTGCTAGCTTTGTACAACCCAAGCCGAGTTGATGCTCCGCAATGTGTGTTTTTCATTAGTCAATCACTGGGCGTTGCAACATTTTCTTGAAAGCAGAGGAATTTAATGTGCTACATATGGTAGTCTCATAGTTACTAATCAGCACTATTCGATTTTTTATTTTATTCCTGTTTGTGCCTTCAGGTAACTAACGGCTCTTCAAACAATCCGAGTTTCATTTCGCTTCAGTTGTTAACTGCACGCTCACTAAAAAGTAGACTTGACTTTGATAGCCCTTTTATAGTGTATCTTTGTACCTCCAGCCATCCACAACTGATATTTTCTTCTTCTTCTTCTTCACAACTGCCACAAATGTAGCGCTCCGGGTGTTTATTAAAGGAATTGAAGGGTAATCCAGTATATTTTTTACTTAGCCTACAGAGCGTCTAGGAGATTATAGATGCAGGCAGAGCTCCATGGGATCAAAATATTAACCAAACTCCGAGACTCTATTGCTAGGATGTAGTCAAAATTATCCTGCTGCATTTAGACAAGTTTTAAATATGGCATTTAAGGAGCACTGATCTAGAGTCTGTGATCCGAAATCGGACATTGTATGTTCTTTATTAACCACACAAGTTTTTATTTATCCGTCTGTTCACGCTGTCAAACTGTCTGCATATCTTAAAGGCTGATTTTTTGTGGGTGTTTTGTGCGGATTTTGCTCCAAGAATGGGTAATTTGTTGTAAACTTAATTGTTTTTGTGAACGAATGATGAATATTCATTTTTTCACTTGAAATCAAAATTTAACACCTACACCAATGTTGTGGGGGTTAGGTACCATATTTTTCTTGTTAAAAGCCCATATCCTTGAAGTTTTGCGCTCAGAAAGGCTGGTTTACTCCAATTTCGAATAAAACATTAGCCATTTAAGATAGCCAGCAGGGATAACCAAATGATGTTTAATCACAAATTTCAAATGCCTTTTCCAAAGGAACTCTTCTAACTTATGTTTGGGTTTGATGTACTGAAAAAGGCTACTAATAGGTAACGGTAAAGTTGGTCTTTAAAAGTGTCCTTCCTATTGTATTTATAGTTGAATAACTAATAAGAGGGAATTTAATTCCTACTGGCTTTATCTGTAGCAGAGCAGAACGAATACTGAACGAAATGTTTATGTTTTACAAGGCTTTCTAAAGTTTGTTTTCCATATTTCCTTTGACACAATTAGTGGCTAATGAACTTGTAACCATTAGTTGTCTCAGCGTGTCACGTGACAAGTTTGATGCCTTTGCACAGTAGTGTGCATAAAATTCTCGATTTTGAGATGAAAATGGCTAAAAGGCAGAATGTGCAACAAAAGCTAATAAAGTGAAGATGTTTTTACCAACAAAAAGGCCAAAACTTCTTGAAAACTAACAGGAATGTGGAGGATTCGTCACAGATGTAATGCGCCGTGGCATGTTTGAAAAGGCAGTCTTTCAGGGAACGTGAATCGTTACGTTGAAGAAAATAGGTAACTCTCTTACATGTGTAGGTTCATACAGCACGTTAGCTCAGAAATGGTGCTCCATGGTATCCACTTCGTTTGTTCCACCCAAGCCACGATTATACGAAGGTGTCTATTTCATTGGTTGAGTACTTGAGAGAGAGAGAGCAATCGCTGATAATGCCATGACATTGCCACGAAGTGGTGTAATTTGCTTTGAAAGGAAAGTAACGTAGAAGTGGTGGTAGTTCATCAATCTAGTAATTTTCTAAGTTGATAAACGGCATCTTTCTGCTTAAATGTCAGTGCACTTATGCATTCGAATGTTTGTCTAAATACTTTATTTATTGGTTTACCAACGATTTATGCGGATGGATGCATGCTTTTTGATTTTATTACACTGTAACAAGGTACAACACTTTATGTAAAACCTGTTTGCATTCTTTAATCACTTTTCTCTGTCTAGCCATTCTTTTTTGGTATGCTCCATCCAAATGAAGAGGGTTTGCGGAGTGGGTGTAGACTTATTTTGTAGAACTGATATTTCCCCTTCTAGTCGATGGAATCAGATGAACAGAGCACGGAGTTGGGCGTTCTGACGCTGGCAGAGGGCTTTGAATCGACCTCCTTTTCAACTGCCACTGCGGCATCTGCCTCACCGTCCGTACCACCTTTTTACACTTCCTCCGAATGGAATCGACCCCCGCTGCCAGGTCCGCTGTGGCGTATGAGCCCTGTCGATGCAACTGTTGGCTTGCTCTTTGAGCCCACTGACGGTCTGGTGAGTCATTTCCGTGTCTCTGAAGCACAGAGGTGTCATTCACTCTTCAGAGCGTAAAATGGGAACGGGTTCTTGTTTATCAACATAGACGGTCTCTCGAGATTGGAGGCTTGCTATCTGTCAGGAAGAGGCAGAAGGGACGCCTCCCACCGAATGGCGTGGTTGTCGTGCCACCTGGGGTGTCTCGGAGAGCCCACATTCCTCCAACACTGTCCTCTCATTCGGTCCACGTCGATTATTCTTCGAAGTGCGTCTGAATGGAAACGAACCAATTCGAGTTGGTTGGGCCACTGAGGCAAGCTTATCAAGGAACAATAATAATACAACTTTAAAATTCCTTACAATTATTCCTAAGCTTCATTTACATCTTTTTTTATCTTAGAACGCCAGCCTCATTCTCGGTGAAGATACGCAGGGGTTCGCCTATCAGACATCATCCATTCTCCCTTTGCTAAACGAAAACACGATGAATGAGGGTTGGTTCAAGGTTGCGTCTGGTGGGGAGGGGGGAAAAGAGAGTCAGTCACACTCCGGCTCACTGATAATTGGTGGCGCCAGTGTCGATGTGATCGGCTCAGGCCAGGGTGATGTGATTGGTTGCTATCTTGACCTCGACGTTCGACTGGCTCATTGGACGAAAAATGGTGTAACTGCTGCCGATATGACTATTTCTATCGCCCGATTCCCTTCAGGAACAGTTTTCTTTCCGGCTTGTGCCATTAGAGTGGGTTTGCGACCTTACTTCCAACCGCTACTTTGCTAAAAATATGTATTCGGATTTGGTGTTTTCTAATCATTAGAACTCTTCCATAACTTTCAATTTTGGTGACACACCATTCGCTTATGGACCAATGCTTTTGACCGGGGAGCACTCGAATTCGAATTGGTTGCCACTGGGATCAGCCAATCTCATTGCGGAAATAGCTGGTTGGGACTCCACCAGCCCCACTGCAGCGAGCCATCTTCCAATTCGTCTTACTCCAAATCCTCGCAGTGGTTGGCATCTTATTTCCAGCAATTCTCCCGGGTCTATACTCTCTCCCGACGGACTCTGCGTTCGTGCTCTTCTTCATTCTGGTTGGCAGGTCAGGAGTGTTCACATTATGAGGAATTCAGCTGAATATGGCGTATCCCTCAACTGAATATTATTGGCAATTAAACCATAGTGGAGCCTTCGTATACTTTCAGATATTTATGGCTCATGTTATTCTAAAAGTGGGAGCTCCGAACGTAGTTCACTCCCGCAGGTTGGTACATGTCGTTCTTCTTCTTGCCTTGATCCTTGTGCTCTGCAACCACTTATTTTTGTACTAATTTAACGCGTTTGAAATCCACGCAAAATGGACAGCGAAAGTATGAAAGGCTGGCAAATTAGTTGTTAACAAGGCGAAATTCATGACCTGTTTCTAAAGGCAATGTTGTAGAATGCTGATCCATATTCTACCAAAGGCATATTTCACACAATGGCCGCTTTTCAAGTTAAACGCAAACTCACGACAAGAATAAATAATGAAGAAAAATCTATGACATTTGGTATGCAGATTGAAGTCGGTTTTGCTATTTTTTCACTACTTCGATGTTACCTTGCTGTAAACCTAGGTTACCTTCGGATTTCCACAAACGCGAGTGCATTCTACATGCTTGTTGGATTCTAAAATCGCATTTACCTTGCAGACTCTTCGAGCCTCGGAATCGATCCCACCTTTGATAGAGGTGGCGACAAAGAACTCATCGCATTCAAATTCTCAACTTCCCAGTGTTTATTTCGAGGTGCGTCTGTTGGAGTCCCTGAGTGCCACGCCCGGAGCCGGTGTTTTCGTGGGATTCTCCACATCACCCTCCTCCTCTTACCCTACCACCAATACCACCGCCATCTCTTCTGCCTTTCCTATCGGCTCAGAATGTGTCAGTACTTTTGGGATTCTTTCCGAGCAGATCTCAAATAACCAAACATATCTGGTTCATGCGGGAATTAAGCGACCCTATGGGAAGGTCAGTAACTTTTCAGCTGCTAGTTTCGTTGTATTAGATCACAGATGTATATTTCAAAATTGCCTTAAAGCTTCATGCTGGAGTTATTTGTTCACCGTTGAACCATTTTTCAACTTGTTATCGCATTCAATTGTACGTCGTATTGAGCACCAATTTCATAAAAAAATCTATTTACTTGAGTTCCTTTTTGTCGAGCTTATTGTTACTTGGATTAAACTACGAAAGCTTTGGAATAGGATATTGAATCTTTTGAGTATGTTGGTTGGCGACCATTTTTGTTTATTTATTCCCGAGACGCCTCAGTCACAGAAATCCTCCATTATGAATAATAGGATAGAGTTTTTGCATTTTATTTAGGGCATTTTTATCAAGGGATCTGAGTTGACTGCTGAAATCAGGTGGTTTTTGTAGAAAGTCGGTATCGTTACATCTTTTCTCAACTGCGCTCAAGATAAATGGCTTCCATGACTTTTTGATTTTTGCATTTGTTCAAGAAACATAGTTATGACTAGATAGTTAAAATCATTGCATAAAAGATCAAACTGCCTTTTGGCATAAAGTTCCTACCAGTTGCCCCTCCTTAACACCAGGGACTACACAAGGGCGACATAATCGGTTGCACTCTGAACTTACAAATCGGTTTGGTCTTCTGGTCCGTCAACGGTGAATGCCTTGGCTATATAGTGCAGATCTGCGCGTCGCATTCGACTATCAGTGCTACCACCACCAACGCCACTGGCGACGACGTGATTACCATACCTCTGAGGAGGGATCAGCGGGGTCTCCCCTTCACTCCCATCTTCTGCCTTGCCAACACCTCCGTCGAGGTGAACTTCGGCGATGGAGCCATGCCTCTGAAGCACATCAATAAGGTAGTCCAGGGCAAGAAGTTGTCCTTGAAATACTGTCACTGTGATGGTGGATCCATGAGTGGTGACATTCCAGATGTTTCTACCATACCTTCATTCTATTAGTCATTTTTATACACCGTCATATTCCCCCAGCCTACTCGAACTTGAATCCAAGCCTTTTTTTACAATCTCAAATCAACAAATCCTGTAATTGTGCGTTGTTCCAATTTACGGAATATTTCAAGATCTCCGTCTTTGCCTTAATAGTTGGCATTTTCACTAGGTTGGAGAAAAACCATTGTTTAATATTATAGTAAACTTTCAGTTTTAAATAAAACTAGTCGTTTAGTCCTCATTCTTTTTCTCTAATCGTCAGTCTTCTAGTGATCAAATTTCATCTTGATCCACCTATTTTCGGTTCATAAACACGATAGCTTAGCAAATTTGTTGCCACTGCCACAGTACTTGGTTGGTAGGGCTCTTTCATATTCAAAGCAAAGAATTCTATTGTTTCACATGGACTTTTTTTCTAAATTTGTTTCAGTTTAACGCATAAAGCGTCAGATTTGTTATAGGGACTGAAACGTCTCTTTTTTATTTTGAACCAAAAGTGTCACATGATTCATTTTCAGCATGAGATTATAGAAAACTCTGAAGTAAGCTTAAACGATTTATTCATTTTATCTTAAAAAGTTAACTAGCAAACACATGAGACAAATAGTCTGCTCAAAAGGCGTTTTTACTAATATCCCTACAAGAGAATAAAAATATGCAGTGATTGTTAGGTTGGTCAGTTTAATGTGAGCAGTTTTTATTGCTTGATTTTCGTAATTCCTTAAAGCACACCAACTGCATTCCTCTGTGCCACTATCAACGCCTGCTAGATGGCTGTAGTCTGGTGCAAAACCTCCCATCATCACTTCAAGCACCGCATTTGGCTTCACAAAAAAAGGGATCGCCGCCAAACCACCGACATCACTCGTTTGCTCATTGCCGTGTCTCAGTCAATCAGAGTGGGGGAAATGGCCATCTATCCCCTCATGCCTCCCTTGGAGTTCACAAGTCCGCCTCTTGTCTCTCTGCTCCCGCCGCCGCTACTATGGTAATTTCACTTGTTTAGGAAGAAGAGTTAAACAGCTCTGAATAAAGTGTAATCAGAGCCAAGCATACCTTTGATGCACGCAGGATTAATTCTAATTTGTAGCTCCGTTTCATTTTGACATCGTCCCTGGAGTAAAATAATCAGATGTAGAGCACCCCATTCACTATCAAAGACGAGTCTGTGATTACATTTATCATAACAAGGTAGAAAAGTTGGGAGATTGTTAGTGTAAGCATGAACCAGAGGCCCATGTTGCCGTTGTAGGGTTAGCAACGCGAGAGACCTAAAAAGGATTCTCGTGATTTTATGTGAAACAAAGTCATTCTGTTACATGACCCTCAACACCCTCCCCTTGGTATCGGCGGCACTTCCAGGGTTATTTCCCTTGCGTCATTTGTGAAGTGACTTCAGAACGTAGCAAGGGTACGATTCATCTCGTAGATTGCGGTGGGTTTCATCGTCTAAACCCTTTATTGCTAAACTGTATTTCAAATATTTATCTTGGCGATTTTGCCCAAGGCTTGGATGTCTTATTATATGGAGTCTTTAGAAAACGTGCTCAGTTACGAAGGAGCTTTTTTTACTCCTTGTATCGTTGCCGCTTGTCAGCTTTTGGCGCTGGGTTTGCATCGTAGAAACGCAGTCTGTTGGCAAAGTAGATAAGCTCTGAATCCCTACTATCTGCTGCAGATGTAATCGTCGTCATGCGTTTGAGACATCCTGTATAAAAGAACATGAATGTTTTCATGGCATCTCGATTTCTGTTAAGGTAGGGCTTTTTACTACTAAATGAAAGATGTATGATAGGATTAGCATTTGAAATTCACCACTTCATCAGTCTGTCTGTTTCTTATATGTAAACCTACCCTATACATGACCTTAATATTGGCAGAAGGCCTAGACTTAAGCCTTAGCGTTAGCGGATGCCGTATATCTAGTGTTGAAGCATCTTTGATTTCCTTCCTTTTACATCAGCAGAATCTACTGGTTCCAACAGATATCTTGGACGCTCTTACCATTCTGCAATCAAGGATCCCACTGGTCCCCGTGACGACTCGTCTTTGGCGCCGCGATTCTGCTGAACCCGTGCCACGGAAACCAATCACCTCACCAACCTTCGCGGCTCCTTGGTCACGAGCCAATCAGGTGCTGCCAATCGTACGCACCCATCGTATCGCCGTCTCCACATGGCCTCCAACCGCTGGCATCCTGGAGACCGATATTGACAATGACTCTGCATTGTCATCAGCGGCGACAGCGATGAGGGCGATTGCGATGAATGGTAGTCTCCGTCGCTCTGCTTCGGATAACATGCAGCGAGCTCTGGTTCGTCACCTCTGTGGGCAATCGCGACAGAATAGCGTCTCCGCTGCCGACCAGTCATCATCCTCCTCGCTGGTTGAGGTGAGGTCCCCTTTTCCATGTCTGCCTCGTTACGAAAACTACTTTTTCTATTTAATTGTTTTTTTTTTCGAAAGCGGCGCATGGCACAAATCCCGCTGGTCCCAACTCGAATTGTTCACACGCGGGCTTATACCAGCAAACCATCGGTGCTCTGTTCCCCAATTGAGCATGAGGAGAACAAAAATGAAGCGAAGGAATCGATTGTCATGACTGTATGTTCGTATGGTTCCTCATTTCTTTACCTTCCTCACCTAAATAATTGGACACCTAATCACTGTCGGACTAGATTTACCCCTTAGCTACAGGAATCTAGAAACAGTCCTTTTGGAAATGACACGTGGGTTAGTTTTAGTCAGTGACATAGTTGATAAGTGTATGGGAATGTAATTGTCACTTAGTGAAGTACAATTGTGGATTTTTAAGGACAATCAAGGACATTTGCAGCGATTGCGGCGATTTATGAGGAAATATTATAAAACACTAGAAGGTAGAGCAGCCTGTGAAAATCGAGGATATTTCGCAATCATTTTTCTAAGTGATCTGAGATCTATGGGCTGGCAAATTTAAAGTGATTTAATCGTGGAAGATTTTCAAGTAGTGCGCTGCTAAACCACAAATGTACGGCATTGCATGCCCATCGTGTTTATCAGCAAATATCCTCGGTCCACTGAATTGGGGTCACGCTGATTCAAACCGACTGTCTGATTTATTAAACATAATTTTTCGTTTGAGAACTCCGAAAGAAACCTTGATTACCTTTTAAAGGTGCACGATGAATCCACTAACCGAAGTACCTCAACAACTTTTTTTCGCTTCAGGATTTGCATTTTTCTTCAAGTTATCATGTGTAAATTGCATCCCATATGTGATGAAGTACGTTTAAAACGATTGATAGATATTTAAAATTGCTGACATTGAATTTCGTATGCGCACTCGAAAAACATACCTTACATACTCCAACTGGTACAATTTACGGTAAAATCTAATTTACAGCCAAGCAACTTCAAACATCTCTAAGGCAAAAGTCATAGCTCCGAACTCTGCTAAATATTCATAGAAGCAAGATATTAAGTACCCATATTGGGTTTCTTTTTTCCAAAACTTGGCGTCATTATTAAAAATCCTAACTTTCCAGTCGACCAAACTCATCAATACTTCATTCCAAAGTTTTCCTCTTTAGGCATTTGTGAACTTGAAGTGTGATCTCCTAACTTTAGAGCACGTAACTAGTTTCATTTGAGCAATAGCAGGTGCCCCAGCTGCCGCAGTATAAGAAACCTAATCTTGGAAAATTGTGTATCTTGCCTCCGGCACGAAAGTGGGCTTTAAGTCAACAATCCTATGATGTGGGGAGATCAGAGGTACTTAAACTAGGGATGTTAACTTACACTTGCCGTTTACTGTGGTGCACATTGCCAGCCGATCACACCTAGACAATCCAGCTTTACGATCTCGCTTTAAAACCTCCCCTGAAAGGATATGCTACTTACGAAGTCTGACCTACGTTCGCAATGATCTTACCGTAGAATCCCACCTCATATTGAAATCCGTCTTCGATACTCGGTAAATCACGATGATTGAGAGGCGACAGCGTTTCAAGGGGAAATCTCACGTTGTGATGACTTGGGTATACGCTCCTTACCACTCGTCCATGTGTAAATTCAACTCAAATCACCTTTAGAGGAAAAATAAAGCTAATTGACTAATATACCTTCCCACATCCAATTTTAGGTGGAAGTTGGTGAAGAAACAATTGCCAGACGACGCCATGTTACGGACCCAACTCTACCTCCCTCTACAGCTGAGGATGACTGCTACATCACCAGCCCACCACTAGCAGAAGTAGTGTGATCCACCCCATGCGTTCACCTTCGTCCTCTAATTGGTTTCATGTTGTGGTTTCACACCCCTGAGGCTCTGTAGCCAGGATATTTCGTCCCATCTTCCTCTGTAGATATGCACACTTCACCCTTTTCCCTTCCCTCCCTCTACCTATCCATTTCTTTTGACGTAAACTTTCGTTTGGCTCTTGTTAACTCCTATGTTTAACGTAGGTGGTTCGCTTAATAATCAAAGACAAATCATTTAAAAACCTTTGGTTAACACAAACACGAGTGATTAAAAAAACTAATTATAAAGATCATTCAGGCGCTGTAGTTTGCTTTTTATGGATTGGAGTAGCACCAGTGATCCGTTACTCAACCATGTGTCCTCTGTCTTGCAAACCTTTATTTGTCGGATGATATTGGTCGTTTCCGAAACGGCATCAATCAAGCTCCTACTTATATGCGATTTTCGCCTAAAACCGCTGAGTAGCGGCATTGCGAGTGAGTAAACTCTGGCAAAGGACTCATTGAGGCATTGAGTTTGCAGGCGGGAGTCCTCATGTGACAGCTGTAGAAGCCGAGAAATGTGGTTGAGTAGGTGTTCAGTCAGTGAATTAGCAGTGCACAAAGTCCCCACATCATCAGCGTTTTCATAAGTGAATCGCAAATACGACTTTACAAAGGACTTAACAGGATATATCCAGCAGTTGGAGCAACCCCCTTCCTTTACACTGAAAGCAGAGCTAAGCATAAATGCAAAGCATCGGAAAACTTCGGCTGTAGAAAGTTCTTCTGTGTCCAACTTTGCAACTATTTCACCGGTAACTTTGAATGCGTCAGAGGCCTCTGCATGCAAACGCGCCACTTGATTTAGGAGACTCGTTTCTTTCAATTCAACGCAGCATTTGTCCATCCAGAAAAGTGTTTTAACCAAGATAAACAGTCCAGGAACAATATATTTCTCGCGAATTGGGTCCTTTGTTTCCAGAAGACCGCGAAAACCGACGCGTATCGAAATAACATTTGCAGTGAGTTGTGACAAAACACTCTCCTGGGAGTCCAGAGAAAGCTCACAATTATAAGGGCCAATGTGGTAATTTGTTGCATTAAAATCATCTACTAAAGACAACTTCACTTGATTGGCATGATAAAATGACCGATCTTTGTACCTCTGATAAAAACGATGTGACATTCGCAACCGTTTAGTAAAATCATCTGCTTCCAAATGTGTTGGACACGCATGGAGAATAGAAAGTGCAACGCTCGCTTTAAATACCTGTGTAAATAACACTGACTTCAAAAAGGGATCAGTTACAAATCCTCCACTCAAGTCTTGCATTGTTCCTCAGACAGTGGTAGCCTACATTGAAAAACGCGGGTGAGGAGGGACAGCTATGACAGAAGGAAAGTCTTGTATTAATTAAATAGAGTTATGCTAAAGGAGTACTGAACCTTAAAATAATATAAATGTACTTAGGCTAGAACTTTGATTGTGCCCTAAAGTAGATACGGAAACACGAGTTGATTGTCCAAGTCTCTACTAACGTACGCCCAAAAATACAACTAGAAAAAAACTAAAAGAAGCTTGACAGCATGTAAGTAGTAATATATCAACTTATTCGTGCATTCGAAGATGAAAGTAGTAATATTAAGTATATTATAAACCTATGGAACCGAGATAATTCCTAACATATTTTTTAAAGATGGAAAAAAGGAACAGCATTAAGCTTGGTCAGAAAAACAATGCATAGCTTTCTGTCCTTCTTGAATCCATAACAAATTACAATACATTGTGCAGTCTGGCCTCGTGGACCCTGCCACAGAGTAGCAACTCATTTTAGGCAGACTCGTGCTAGACAACGCGAATTTTTGTAAAACGATCATTAGCTACAGCAACACTGGATCGTTTTTGACGTTATTATGATTTATGGATATTAAATGACTTAAACTATCATTATAGCGTGGTTGGTAAATATAAATCACTATACCCTTCCCATCATCTCAGCTTAAACTTAAACTCTAGTATTAAGACCAAGCTCAAGTTGAAAAAAGGATGCTAACGGGTCAATTTGATGGCATACCTCCCTTTGAATGCTAAAAAATAGGACCTTTACTGTTGAATGTACTTGCTAATTTTTTAAACTAATTATATTGCCATTAAACGGGTAAGTGGCATTTTAATTAATTCGTTTGAAAGCACCACTTTGTTTGACACTGCTTTGGTTTCGGTTCTCTGGCCATTGTCAGCTTTGGATATGGCCCTGAAGAGGATTCACAAGGTGAGTTGTGGATTTGCTGAAGTCATTGTTGTCAACACAAAAGGAGTTATCTGATTTGGGTCGAGATCCACCTGCACAATGCTCGGCCGGTCCCGTAGGTGATGATCGTAAGTGTCTCCTACAAATAATGCTCACACCACTTTAGTGTTTCACTGGCAGGCAACGATAATGGGTCCCGTAAGTTGCCAAGGCATCTAACACGTGTTCTTTTACAGTCAGACAGTCCTTTCGAGGGGGGAGTTTTCTTCCTTGATATTCATTTTCCCACTGATTATCCTTTCAAACCACCTAAAGTAAGTTTCCAGTTTTCTGAAAGAATAGCTTTATTAGATCACATTTACCACTCGAATATACCATCCAAATATAAACTCTAATGGCAATATATGCTTGGATATTCTAAGGAATCAGTGGTCTCCGGCTCTAACTATATCAAAAGGTAGGTCCCGACTTTCTGGTAATTTGTCTTAGTGTTATTGTCGATTTGCTCCCTTTTAACCGACCCAAATCCGGATGATCCTCTCAGTCCGGATATTGCGCGTACATACAAAACAGATCGTCAGAAATACGACAAGACTGCTAAAGAATGGACTCAGAAGTACGCAATGTAGAACGGTTCTGCCTGGGGCTGAGCATTGTGCAACTGACGTTTCCTTTGAAATTTAGAAGTCTTGCTATATACTGCAATTTTGGCTTTTGATTGAGCTGTGAAGTATGTGGTAACTTCCCTAACCTATCATAATTTTGTGCGACGGCATACATCTTACTGCGTTTGGTGCAATGATAACGTTTACTGCCGTTTGAGTGTTGAGTAGTGCTTTTGTATGTTCGGCTACATTTCGCATTTTGATAATGCTTAGGGGTTTGTTTTATTGGACTTATTTATGCTAGCTTTCTTGAAAGCTTTTAACCCTTTTAAGTCATATTTGTCGAATCGTCCTCAACTTGGCCTGTTCAATGTGGTTTTGAACCATAGTCATTTGAACTTTGCTTGATATGCTTATGGGTAGTCACCCGCTGATCTCTTGGCATGTTCTTCAAGTGGACTTTGGTTTTGTTATCGGTATGTGCCTCGGTTTTGTATTTGACGTTAGTTCCGCGTCATAAACACCCAAAGTTTGCCTCACGTGATTCGTCCAACGAAGTGTTTTTTAGGCGTACTTCCGTTAGTTCGTATGGGTGCGTTGTCAGTTTCTTTAGCGTGGTGCTCGCTTGCCGCTGTGCCGTTGTACAATTGGCGGGTCCGCCCCACATAGATTTGCTTGAGGGTGGTTTTTGGTGGTGTCCAGATCAGTCGGCGGCGTGACCAGTGCTTTAGCAAGGATGGGCCGTTGGTAGTTTTATTTGATGTGGTCACTGCGCCTTTGCATTGGGATTGGGGCTATTGTGTAAGCATTAAGTGTTTCTTTTTTCTTTTACATTAACTGATTGTGCACAAGTGGGTCTACTGTTGGGGTTAGGGGCATTCACTTGCTTAACTTCCTGACTGTGGTGGGCCATCACGTGGTACCTGTTTGATAAATTCCAGGTTCTTTCTATGAGTACTGAGAAACATCACTGATATTGCTACTACTAGTTAACTCTACTTTGAAATGGGATTCTTTTTGCTCCACCCTAATTACGTTGCTGAACCGTAGGCAAATGAAGTATTAAATGTCTCAATTCCGTGAGTTAGATTGGTTATTCACAGCCTAATGACTCTTCGAGCCATCGATTGGTACCGGATAGGGTGTTTCAATCTGAGGTGGATATTCTGCATCTTTGCCTTTATTTGCTCAACTGAAACAATGCCACCGGTAACGCATGCGGGAGGACTTTGTTGAATGCTAGGGTGACACTGAGGTGGAGGATTTTTAGATTTTGCGCTTTGTGTGCTTGTGTGAGCGTGTGGGTGTGAATGGAAATCATTACCAGCTGATGCCATTTACGATCACCTTAGCATCATCGACCGATGCTGTGGGCTTGCAGACACAGGAAGCACGCCACCAATCACCACGACAACCTCTTGCCCTTTTTTATCAAAGGTGGGGGGGGGGGGGGATTTCATTGATGCCATTGAGTAGCCTAGCACGCCAATTAGTGTCTTGCTTTTATACCAATCCCAAGGTCTTTATCTCTGTACCACTGATAAGTACTTCATCATGTGATGCAATTTCGTTTGCAGGCAGGCGGAATATGCTTTGACTGGAATGAACAAGTCGAAGCCCATTTAGCTGTTGAACGGACGTCCTCTTCTATCAAGCGCTGTCGACTTCGGAATACATTCGAGCTTTACTAAGTTTTATACTATGCCATCTTTGAGCATTTAATTTACATCGTCACAAAGTACGAACTGGAGTATATCGGTATCTGAGTTGCAACGCGGGTGGTAGTTGATCCCCTACAGTCTGTTAGGATAACCGCTAAATGGGTCTTACTCGAGTCGCTGAAAAGTCCTTGTGGATATTTGACCAATGGGAACCGATCCAAACTAAGGTCATCGTTTATTAGCTACACAAGTGCAGAGCGTTGCAGTTGGCCACTGAATCTATGCATTCTGAAGCCTGGACGTAGAAGCGTCAAAATTCCTGTTTGAAACGGCGACGGGGCATCGTCACAACGGCTCGATGGTCTTATACACAAATTAGCGGCATGGCTTTAAAAAGTCGCTCTCTGATACGGGAGAGACTTTTGTGGTGCAGGTTCACGCTTGATGAAGACCCTGGGTCCTCCATTTTGCTGCTGACTACCGGGGGAAAGGTAGAAACCCAACATAAATGGGCGGCACCCAACACTAGATGACCGTCTTAATCAGTTGCAGTGAATCTAGGCTTATTGCGCAATCAACCAAGAGAGTGTGGGAGCAACTCATTTTTCATTCCTAGGAAAAAAAATAAATACACTCGCATTTTTATCTCAACTCAATTGGTATCCCCGTTTGAATTTAGTGACAAATCCCCCACCACCTAGGGGCTCAGTAGTCTTTTTTGGCTAAAGCTGAGCTCACAAGTGAATCCAAATTACAAACTTTTATGTGCTGACGCTAATGACCAAATTTCTTCATTTGACAAAACTCAGAGGGACAAATTGGCAGTAAACGTTTGTCGCGATCGCAATACACTTTCAGGGCTTCTCTCCATAAAGACGAGGGCTTTCAGCTCTCATTCCGATTTTTCTTCCCATCAATCAACGTGAGTAAATGCATTGGGACCTTCTTTTAGCAACCGTGTGATTGATGCTGTAAGTTCAAACTAAATGAGCTGACAACATGCCGACTTTCACTTCATAGAACCCGTTTTATGCCATGCAATATCATCAAATTTCCAACTGCGTACTAACTTACAAGTTCGGAAGAGCTATGCTTTTCGTTCTAGCATTGTGGTGACGATACAAACTCCTCTTCATGTGCCAGACTCAGCCAAAACTATAGCATAACTAAGCTGGAAAAGTATTTTGGGAGTGGCACGTGACTAGCCCGAAAGCAATGGAATGCAGCAGTTGCGCACTACCATTCGCATCTGACGGAAGCGACAAGTTTCTAACATAAAAAACCTGTTTTTTGGACATAATTACTTTCCTGCATCCAAACACGACTCATTTCTGAAGCGTAAAATAAAAATTTTACTTTCCCGTCATAATAAAGAAAAAAGAACACTGGTATCGACTCATACTTTCAAACTGTTGCATAAACGTTTGGGAACACCAAGGTCGACATCACTCACAAACCTGATGTGTGTTGTTTTCCGAAATTAAGCGCGAAGCACATTAAACCGTAGAAAATGCGTTCTCAACGCAATTGTTACGGCAATTTCATCTTCACCAATGGCCTTCGCGTACGACACTGCGAGTTGATTAGCTAAGAAAAGTACCAATGACAGCAAGCCGCGTAAATTGAAGCAATCTGCAACTATGGCTACCATGGAGGAGCCAATCAGAACACTACAAAGTGCAGTAGAAAACAGATAATTTACCATTTAATTTAGCGCAGCAACTGCGAGCGCACACAATTAAACATTGCCGGAGAAGCAGTGAAAGCGTTTATGACCAGCAAATGTTTTATGCTTTACATCGGGAGAATTTGAGAGGTACTGCTCCATGCCGTCAGGAGGTCGGTGGATATATCACAGGGCGAATAAATTCTGTAGACATGGCGCTTATTCTCAAGAAGAAAACAGGAAAAATCATGAGTGTGTACGTAAGCTTCAAGGTGTGCTTCTCATGACTCCTGCACGTTAGGGTTGGTAAAGGTGGGTTAAACACAGACTAAACATAAAACCACAGCTGGTGGATTTACGTGTGATTTGACGACACTCCGAGGCCTAACGGTAAATGAGGCGCGTGGAAGTGCGGGACGTTCGGAATAACGCACTTCGCGAGCGAATGGAGCTTTCACCTTGACTCCACCGAGCCGCTATGCAAATGTATTTCATACTGGGTGCATTTCTTCAAATTGTAAAATTGTTTAGTTGGAGGTAAATTCATTGCCGAAGTTTAATATATGTCAGACATTTTTGGCGGTAAATCAAGTACAATAACCTCACTAACTTCAACCATAGAGCTGCTTTGCATTAAAAGCAATGGACGCAAATTGTAAGAAGTCTGAATAGTGCTTTCCTTCTTTCGAAAATGACTTTTGCCGTTCGGGTTTTTTGATTTGGGATTGAAAAGTGCAAATTAATTACATCCTGAAGTGAATGTAATTACGCATGTGTATTAAGATTGGCTTAGTCGTCTTCATGCAATACTGGATAATTAAGTGCAAAATAATGCCGCAAATTGTAGTTACTGCGTATCAACGACGTACCTGAATGGATATGCCGGTGTTCCGGTTGGTTTACATCAAGTTAACTTTGCAATATTCCTTTTCGGAGATTAGCATGACCTTGAGTCACTACCTGCTATACTTACTGTTTTTACCGACTTAAGTAAGTTATAGCCGGATTGTAATACTTATATTGTTTTAATATACATTTCAAAGAGGAGGCAAAGTTGCAATTCAAATCTGGTGACAGTGTCGGCGTCTCCCAAGCCTGAGAGCTATTGCGAATCCTCCCCTCACTAAACATTGTACTTTTTTTCCTGATTAACTTTCTTCTAATAAATGTCTTAAGCAATCCAACTAAATTGTTCTAAGAGTACGAGGAAGAGGAGTGAGGAAAACAACCAGTCTCGCGCCACAGGATGAAATGGCAACACCGAGTAGTTGGTATTCTTGGAGAACATCTTGATTTGTTTTCCATTCATCTCTGTATCAAAATATACTAAGGCCACTATATAGTTTTCCACCATCAGATGGTTAACGGTTCGTTGGTAAAACGGACTGAAAGGACAGAATCCTATGCTACTTGGAGCACATTTCGGGGATATGTGACTTCACTAAAAGTACTAGTGTTTAGTTGGCAAGTGTGAGGTTAGCTGATGCAAAACAGTGCGGTTACAAAGATAGCTACGATATATTTCACGCGATGTAAGTGGTCTTGCATGATCTATGTGAAGTAAATGCTAAAGTAGTGTGGGGCTAAAGAAAATTGCGCAGACATACACTTTACTTGTAAAAAATTAGTAGCAATAATAATAACTGTAAGGGTTGATAAAAATCTTAAAAATTCATTTATGATCCATAAGGGATTAATTGTCCTGTTTTCATTAAAACTCGAGCTTATTTGTTTGCCTCTGTTTAAAACAGAGGAAATGACTGCTAGTGTGGGTGCTCAGAGGGATCGCAATTCTGGATTCTTAATCTCCATAATTAAACCTGGTTCCACTTTTGGAAAAATGAAACAAAATCATCGGAATTTGGGCTAAAATGTGTTGCACAAACTAACATGACATAATAAACTACTTCATAAACTGAAATAGCCCGTTAGATTTCAAACAAAGCTTCCTCGCTTCCTCCTCCAAACGACGATAAAGCCACTCATATTTTATGGTGAAGTGATTCGACTAAACGCCACTGGAGAAGTTGAGAAAAAGGACGTTTTCTACTAAAAACTGACAACTTGATGATTACTACTAGTAAGTGTGTGGGAATTGGACTTAAGTAAGTCACTTTTTTGGCCTAATTGGAGCAGCTGAAATTGCGCACAATTTACGAAGAACTTGGCCAAAAGAGAAAGTAAAGAACATTCTAATACCATTGGATTAGGAGAACTCGGGTAATAATTCAGTCAAAATAAGTTCTCAAATGCAGGTTTCTATCTTTTTGAAATTTTTCTTTGACCAAAGACACAAACGAACATTTTCATCGTTTTAAGCTGCATTCAACGATGCTAAAAGTTTCCCATTCAGCTCCTATTTAATTCTTTCTGCTTATAATTAATAAATTCGTGCACACTTTTTTCCTATTATTTTGTTGAAGGTGGATTGGCTCGGTTACGCTACAATGTTTTCAAGGTGACCACAACATCGTGGTCCTTGCGCCTTATTATGTATCAGGTCTTACGAGAAGTCAAGGTTTCTTGCAGTCGTCAACTCATCTACACTTAATAGTAAGAAATAAAAGCCAAGAGTAGTAGATTGCCTACAGTGTCCACTTTAAAAGAGACCTATGTGTAATACGATAGTGGTTTATCCCTCGGTATTAGTGAGGCGCCACTTTAGTACTTTGAATTAGCCCCCTTGTACCTCGCGGGGTGGACTGGCCTTTTGGGCCATGCCAGTAGCCCAAGCACCTTCTCTGTGCTGAATATATACGTTCTGACCAAGTATTGTGTCTTCTCTTGCCTTCAGGGAGTCTCGGGACGCCACACTGGTGGCAGCGGAAAGCGAACCCGATCTTAAAAGACATGTTTCCTGATTGTCCACTTCTGCGTGATAAGCCTTAGTGGGGTGGAAGAAGTACATATGCTACGGGTGGGAGACTGGTGATGACCTTTAAGAGAAGGGTTGAAGTTGACGTCTTCCTCGGCATCCATCCCAATCTCGTTTTCTGCAGGAAAGCTATTAACAACTGAAGCGACACTAGCCGTGAACCATCTGGAAGTTTCGTTGCGGACTTTCCCTACCGTCGCCCATGCACCAGTATTAAATCCCGTCCTTCCTTCCACAAATCTACTTTAAGGCCAGTGTCCCTACACCCATCTATGGGCAGGCATGATGATTAGCCCAATTCCCCCGTCCTAAATCAGGTTCCTAAACCAGACAAAACTCCAGATCCAGTTAAGTTGCCAAGAGGGATCAGCGACGCTAATTTGGTGACTGGCACGGTCGGCTCGTGGGTGTTTCTTTACAGCACCGACTACGTTGTAATGGCTGACGTGGAAGATTGACGTGCGGGAGCGCCGGGGACGACGACACTCAAAAGAGGAGGGAGGCTATGTAACACGTTGGTGGTGGTTTATCCCTCCATATCGGTGAGGCACCACTTTTGTACTTTGAATTAGCCCCCTTGTACCTCGCTGGGTGGACTGGCCTTCGGCCCATGCCAATGCCCCAAACACCTTCGCTATGCTGGATATATATTCTGCTCGAGTATTGTGTCTTCTTTCGTCGTTTTCAGGGAGTCTCGGGACGCTACCTATGTGTATTATAATGTGTATAATAAGAGGTACAAGGCAGAGCAATTGACAATGATATAAGACTATCTGATTACTGGTGATAGGATGTGGCATATGGCGTTGGAAAGTTTTGGAACATAAATTTTTGCTCGTCTTGTGGTTTAGGCACCAAAACCCTTGACATTAATTTATAATAAAAAATGCAGTTACTAGTTTCACAAGATTTAACCAGCTTCGATATCGTCGCTTAATTTATGGGCTCGGGGTAAGCAAATGCTGGACAGAGTACTGAAAAACCTTGACGATTACCTGATCAAACTGTTGCCTCTACATATCCTAGAGATTAATAGATAGATTGTATGACATTCCCAGAGGTATGCCGATGGACCAAGGGGAGATTTGATAACCAACCGAACTGATTGGTTAGAAATGGGAGGCATAAGATCTAGAGATCCATAAATAGGTTACAGAAATCTTTTTTCTTCTCAAAAACTTATCCCACACATAATTAGCAAGTTACATTGCCCCTACTTTTATTAGCACAGCCATTATTTTGACAAAATCCTAAATCTTGGCAAATAGCTTTGTTCTGTTTATTTCCTTTGATAAATTTGTATATTAAAAATGCATATATGGGATGAAGTAGTAGTGACAAACCTGGACGACTGCGTTCGAGCTAATGTCTTCCTTTAGGCATTGGGGATGTGGAAGCGTGACACCGCGCACGCTGTGTCATACAAGAAATCACGGACACGCACGTTGGTGGCCCTCGGCTCGAGGTGGGTCCGTCTGTCTCCCACCTCTACCCTGGCTGTGCACGGCGGACATGGCATTATCAAAACATCTACGGAATGTCTCAAATTTTCCATTAAAAGTGGTGGATTTTTTAAAACAAAGGAAATACTGCTTTTATGATTTTCGCTGTGATTATAGACGTAAGGTAGAGGTGAGCCTAGAATTGAAAATAGCAGCTATTTAAAATACCCATTCACTGCATTATGTTCGCATACACACAACACAACTGGATAACGTGAAGTAATCTTTGCACATAAATGCATAATTCTGTGGTAGCCTTTTGTTCACGAATTACTACCTCACCCACATAGCCTATAACGTTTCCTTAAATGCTTTAGCAATGTTTGATAATCTAAAAAAAATCTTTGAATAACTAGGTACACGAATAAGTCCGGTTCACTTCAAGGCAGCTGACCGGCAGTGTATGTCCAAACTCCAAAATTTCCAAACTATGCGTATGATTACACGTTTATTGAACTACCCGCCCAAGTTTACAGTCGTTTAACAAATTACAAATGGTTTTATTGAGGCTAAGTGATTGTATATGCAGAGGTAATGTCAAAGGCGTTAACCGCTTTCATGTTTGCGAATGTGGGGAGGAACAAGCGTCCAGTGAAGTATTCAACGTCACTCAGAAAAGTCGATAAATTTTATTGACACCTTCAATGAATGGAGTTGGTCAAATTTGCTTGCGACCGCATGTGTCGTGGTCAGTGCGAGGGACGGAGATGCGCGAACGCGGTCTTTGGGGGCTGTGATTCTGCTCATAATCTGCTCGTACGGCCACGTGCGCAAACGGTCTGATTTGCTCGCCTGCCCTTCGCTTTTCATTGGACGAAGCGGCATCCTTGGACATACATACAAACCCTGGCTCAGTCATAGCCCTCGTGCCTCGTCCAATTACTCCGATGCGCAGACAACGGAAACTACTCCTGAGCATCCTCGGTCTGCCGTTCTACTTCCTCTTCCTATTCCTCGTCTACTCCCCCATCCTTAGAAACAGTATCCAAATAACTCCTCTGCTCTACCCTCCCAATGGTCAAAGTCTACGTCAAATCGGTCCTTCAGCAAATTTGGCAATTTTCAGCGTATTTCTTGATCGCAGAGTGAGCGACAATCAGACAGAAATCCGATCCTACCACGGTCACGTGAATGGCGTTTTGCGGATCATTCTGGTGAAACGACGCAGCTTTCAGCCCCGTTTGCATTGCCTCTTTGCTGACGGGACCAGCGTCCCGACGCGAGATTTGCATGGAAATCCATTTGCCTTCTATGAATTGACAGAAAATCATCAACGTCTTTACGGTGGCTATTCAGTTCACTGTGACGTGCCCCCATTTTCTCAGCTTATGAGAGGTGTAACAATATGGGTGGACGGTCCGGAGTATGGTAGAACTGTATTACCAGTTATTCATGCCAATGCTTCCAAGATTGAAACTCTACCATCCCAACAATCACCCATAACCACGCCCCAATTTGATCACCGATTCGCCGTTTGTGTGCCAGCAATGCACCACACGGCGAAACTGAACGCGGCCTTCCTATCAGACTGGTTTAAAGTACACATTCGCCTTGGAGTAACCAAATTTCGAATCTACTACAGTGAGCTAATTTCTAAGGATCTGAAAGACCTATTTTGGTCATTAAAAAGCCAAGCAGAAATTGACCTCTACCCCCTTTTCTGGCAGGAAAACAACAGAGCAGTTCAACAGGACTCCTGGTACTATCTCCAGACAATGACAGTAAATGATTGCCTTTTACGCAGCCTCTACGACACAGAATATGCATTTTTCGGTGATTTGGACGAAGTTCTCATTCCTCACAGCTCCACTATTTCAAACTGGAGTGATCTAGTTCGTGAAGTGTGGGATAACAGAAATGTTCCAGGTATCTGCTTCCCCGCATACAAATTCTACGGCCCTGATTCCAGTATGAGTGCAAGCCTTCTGCGCTCCGCTAAAATTGATAGGATTCGTTCCAAATGCCTTGTGCGTCCTAATGCCATATTCGAAATGGGCATCCATCATATCAGTAAGCCATTTGAGGAGAGAGCCTCAATGAGACTTAAAACAGCCCCTAATCTCACTCACTATGCCTTCATTCATCATTACCACAGACTATCCGCAGGGAAAAGGACACAAAATCTCAAGAAGGCTGTTCTGGATACAAGCATTCTACGATTTTTGGGGAAATAATTTCCTTATATTTTATCCTACACCATGTAATTATCAAAGCCTTTGGAGTAGGTAGACCGGCTATTAATAAAAATATCTATCATTATAAAAAGCTATATACCATTTCTTAATCTGATGCTTAAAAATTGGTGGCATTTGGTGGTATTTGTTTGATTGATAGAACCTACACCTCTTGAAAGTTATATTAAGGCGATTTAGGCAACAAGCAGATTTTCCCAGTTGGCGGCAATATAAACACTCGTGACTTGGGGGTGTGGGTTTTTTTCTACGAAACTTCTGTTTAGTAGCACCTTTTGCCTGAAAAATATCTAAACGTCCGGTTATCATTTTTAAATGACTTTACTAAGAGCACGACTAGGAATTTAAAAACGCACAAAGAAAATGTGACTATCATTCAATTTTGCTTGTCGCCTCCCAGTGTTTCGTCAATTTAAAACAAATTTAAATGCAGGTGGATTTTAAGGTGAATGGAAGTTATAAGAAAGACTGGTTTAGTACTTTGTAATGTGAATTACTTGACAGAAATATTAAAGTATGGCATTTATTTCGAAAAAATGTTTAAATACTAGACTAGAGAAAATACTAATACCCAATTCATTAGTAATAAAATAACTGCACAGGACGCCTTCACTTCTTCTCCTCCAAGCTTTACTTAAATATAATTAAAAGTGAATTTATAAGTTTTTTTTTCTCACGAGAAAAAACACTGAATAAATGTTCCAGTTTTCGAGCGTTTTGATTATTACGTGACTTTGAATTTCCATGAATTAAAACACAACCTAGTAGTAATCGACAGTTGAAGCTACCCTGTGCATCGGACGTTGTGGCTAACGGTAAGTCATTTGAACTCGATCAACAGCAAGCACTCATTCTGTGTGTACACCTTTGCTATGCCACTTCACTCTTCCATGTAGTTTCTCATATTTAGAGTCAGCAACTGTCCGCTTTAATTAAAAAGAAGCGGGGATTAATAATCTGCTTCGGCGGATTAATTGCCTTTTACTTTCTCTAAGTCCTTTAAAAGCCGACACACACAACAAATTTGGTTTGAGTAATTTGCCACTTACGGAAGATAGAAACCGATTCATCTTACAAAATGTGTTTTGTTATGACTGTTTATACTGCTACCATTTATGATAAACTTAAGCTTAATTTGAGGCTGTACTTCACTGAAGGGAAATTAAACAGCCTTTGAGCGTTTAATGTTGGAATGCGGATTCCAAGGTGGCCCATTGTCTGGCCACGCAAGGTGACTCTCCCGTACATGTATGATGATCCAGGCATTCGATTCTACGCAATTAACACACCCCTCTTCTAGGACACTAAACCATCACAAAAAGAGCATTTGCCTGTCAATTTCAGGGCAAATTCTAATTCCCACCTCAACAGTGTTCTAGGCAATATTATTTCTTAGGTAATCTCCTAGGGTTATCATACTTCCGAATTATTTCCCTTACACACGACCTCTGCTTTGGATTGCACAGGAACGAACAAAGCAATTAATGTTTCAAATACTGGTCAATTTGCTCAATTTTTATTTCATTATACATAAAACCCAGGCAGTTACGGTGAATCAAAATTGTAAAATAAAATCACAGTAATTACTAATACTAGTTTATTTTGGTAATAATTTACAAAACCCCACAAGAAAACCTTCTCTGATAAGTCCTGCTGCTAATCCGGGATGCTCAACAAGATAAGAGCGAAGACCCATGAAACAGCATTTCCCCCATAATCGGTCAACAATACGTTTAAAAGATGGAATTGAGACCTGGAGCCGTGACACCAAAACCTCGAGTGGATTGGACGGAGAAATCCGAGCTACACACACGGAAATGAGCGCCACCCGAGACCACACAATCTGACAGACGGTGTTCAAAACTAGGTAGCAAACTAACTCGGCAGACACAAAACCACAACGCTAGTAGAGGACACAACAAAGCGACAGCACCCGCGATCTATGCAAACTCAGGGAGACCACCATTAGGGCAATCTTTTCCATACAACAACAGCGTCCAACTTGTTTTAATTATTCTCTTAAGCAATAGTCCACAGATTCAAGAAACAAACAAAGCCTTTCTGGTCTGTATGTTCCACAGGATGTGACAAAAGCCAAGCAAAGCCCTCCGGTATATGAGCACTGTAAATCCAATATACCATGATTATCTGGAATTAAAAAGGCTCTAGCCGGCCGATGAAGGGATAAAGGAAAGACACGATGTAGATTTGTGTCAATTAATACAGGTAGTTAGTTAGTTGAATAGGTTAGATTGGAGAGCGGAGAACAAGGTCCGGGGAGTGAAACGCTATTTTGCGGTAAGTGGGTGAAAGAGCTGTCGGTACCGAGACTACACTGAACACACTGCGTGCTGCCATTTTGTTTGCTAAAACATCGAAGAGGAGAACGGAAACAGCCAATGGAGAAAGGAGAGCGACAGCTAAATTAGTATAGAGTCGGACTTGGATAAATTATGAGATAGAAGTGGAAGGGGAATAGCAGAAAGACAACCGAAAAAGAGAGTAGCCTATGACTATTTACACAAACTGGGAGTAAGGAGGAGACAGAAGTGAAATAGCACAGAAAGACCGGGCGGCTTCAGCAGACTGCGATTATGTACATAAGGCAGGCCGACAGTTAGACGCGAAGATCGCTGGAGAGATTGTCACTACTACCAGGGGTGGCAGCGTTGCCAGTGACAGCACCAGCGGCGGTAGCGGAGTTGTCGCTAACGTTGGCTGCCGCGGCATCGGTGGGTGCCTGAGGTCCCTTGAAGGCTGTAGAAGGAGGATTGACGATTCGGTTCCGCAGCCGAATCTCGCGTTGCATTGCCATGTTAATCTGACGATTGTCCATGTTCATGTTGTTATTATCTCTGCGAATATTACAGACACACATAACTGTAAAATGAATTTAGATTAGGTACGTGATTTCGGAACAAAAATACAAAGAATCTGTTTTGATGTTTTACGGACCACTAAAAGCTTCTTTACTCAATATTAATATGCACAAAGACAAGCTAAAAGAGAAAATCCTGGTTTAAAGACCTTTTTGATACCAGCAAATAATAAGTTTTTAATTTGAAATAACACATAAAACGCCGGGAACACAAAAACTCTGAAATCCGGTACGTTTCAAGCATAGCAAGCCATGAAAACCTAATTTGACTCGGCAGGATTTCGCATAATTTACCCAATTCACTGTTATAAAAAATGCACAAAGAAATGGAGAAAGGTATTCCAATGAGAAAATAACCGATGCTATTGCGAGGGCAACATTGAGCAACGCCCCAAGTAAACAAATCAAGAGATTTAAAACAAAAATAAGATGAATGACAGCTGGTTATTTGCGCGTAAATCCGAAGACAAGCGAGTTAATAGAGACAAAAAACCCACTTTTGGATCTTGCGCAGTATGTCGTGTACCTCGAGGCCAGTAGAAGAGATTTTGACGGGCGGAAGACGCGTGCGCCGATTCTGCCGACGAGTGGGTGTGGAGGGTGTAGAGGTGGTGGAGGAGGCCGTCGAAGAAGCTCCATCGAAGAAGCCGCCGAGGGAGTTCGATGCCGAGGCGGAAGCTGCAGCTCGAGTCATCACGCCAACACCGCCACCACTACCAATACCACCGACAGAGATCCCACTGGTGGCGCATCCACCATTGGCCTGCAATATAGCACCCGCCTGCGGTGGACGCGGCGGACGAAAGTTTTCGTGGAGATGGTGGAGGCTCGCTGGCGAATGACTGTCGCACAGACTGACCTGACTGCTACTTGACTCACCGAATCCGGCTGGTGCCATATGGGAAGTGCGAAAAACCATTGCTGATGAAGTGTAACACTCGAAGGCGTGAAAAAGATCAGTTATTATAAGGAGTCAAACGGCTGTTTAGGCCAAATACCATACCATCTCCCAGAGTTACTATTTCTAATTAATAAATCAGTAGATACGACTGGAATAGGTCGCAAATTAACACAATCAAGTACCTAGCAACGTCAAAAATGCAAAAGCACTCGAACTTAGTTTATTGAAGACCAATTTGACGTAGAGTATCCGCAGTGATGAAGTAATTACTCCAACATCAAGCACACGACTGAAGAATACTGTATTTCTTCATTTTAAGAGACTGGGGCCTTCACTGCTAATGAAACGAAGCTTTGAAGAGTTACATTAGTTATCAAATGCTACATTCCCTTCCTATCTTACACGAGAAGAACACCAACTACTGTTGTTAGTGCTTTTGCCTAAATTACCCTCATCAAGGCAATTTTGTAACAAAAAGATGGCTCTTTTAATTGTACATTTAACAAAGCGAGCTCTTCTACCTTCGTGGTTTCAGCCACCATTTCTCTTAAAGACGCTGAACGCTTACAGCAAAGTCCCTAACCAGACCCATAAAATTTGGATATTTTCAGAGAGAACTGACCCAATAATTTTACTGAAAAAGTTTAAGTAGCACTTACAACGAGAAAGTGACGCCGAGAGGAAGGAGGTAGTGTCAGACCGCCCTTGAGGGTAATGCAATGACGATGACGAAGACGAGGTTGATATTTCCGCCAGATTGCTGATAACATCAAAATCAGCCGCCAAATTCACATTAAGAATGGTGCCTGCATTGTCTAGGAAAGGTAATGAGAAAAAAACAAAGAAAAGTAATTAGCTGGGAGCGAGGCACGTAATTAGTTCTCTTATCAATAAGAGCAAGAATGGCTCGGTTACTAACAGAAGGGAAAAGATCTTGTTGGGTGTCATTTGTGAGTTCTTATTCAACAACAAGTTTTGAACAATTTGTGCACACATAATTTTGCTAGCGTCCGTCAAGTGGGCGGATAGACAAAAATGTTCTTTTAAGTACAGGCTTAGTACACAAAATCTTCTTGTTTCCACTTTTTACAAACAGCAAACCTGCGAACCCTTGCGTGCGTACGAAGTTCTAGGTGGAGGGAGAGATACTGTTGCACAATGGTGATAGTGATGAAAGTGCCCTGAAGAGAAGTCGGAAGGTGAAAAATAGCAACCACCATATGTAAAAGTCATTATTCAACATTGGAGAAAGCCAAGCACGTTTTCAAACATTTACACAGGCAAGAAGAGTAACTCAAGAGCCAGATGGGAAGATCAAACAGGGATTGATTGGTGGGGCAATCTAATTTTAACAAAACCCAAAGGATCACAAGGGGTCCAATGAATCTACCAATTCTAAAGGTTGCAGCAAGAGTTCGATCCAAAGTTTAAAAAACGCCAACCTTGTCACTGACTTACAAAACACACTGCAGGGCTAAAAACTAACCGATCACCGCTCTCCAAGGAGGCCATCCTATTGGTCGAAAAAGGCGTGTGAATTTGTACTAAAACCACAATCCATTGAAAGTACAGATAAAGGGCGTTCAAATATGGAATGTTTAATGCGATGGACCAATTGGTTTAACTAATTTCACTTTATTCTCAACAAGACTTCCACACAAACAGCAGTAGGGAGGGACAGGAGAAAGCGACTGACAAGTAGATGTACCTACTAAACGGATGAAGAGCACATCTGCCGACTTGAGGTGTGCTAATGTGGCCTTGTCACTATATCACACGCAACAACTAGTAACACTACACGAATTCCTGGTCGTTGGATGTATCACTGCTGGTGTTAAACTAAGTCAAATCGACAACGCAACATGGTTATTCGAATCAAGTAAAACATTCCACAGGGAAGAACTTAGCATGGGGATACGTTGATTAATCATAAGCCCCATCAGAACAGGCACGTGTCATGATAAGGCAAAATGGGCCAACGATTGAAGTGCCACCTCGCACAGTGTCAATCATATTGGACACTCTGGTGAGGCCTACTGAATGATTGGTGAAGCGACCGCTCCCAATGCGGAGTTTTTTGGAGCAATTGCATGAGAATGAAAACGCAACAGCTGAGAGTGAAGTGGGAATGAAGATTGATACGCACTTTAGGGTGAGAATATGCATAATTGTTAGAGTGGCATTGGAGTGTCCTTTCACATAAGGTTAGCGTGCCATGTAGTGTCAGTAAGGGGACACGTGCCAAGGCATTTAGGGTAATGGAGATGGAAAGGGAAATCGAACTCCGCCAATTATGCTTACATAGGTTTAAGCATTAAGCGGCGAATAAGTGCAAAATACGCCGATACTTTACCACCATAATGCTCATGATAGTGTTTGTAGCAGTAAAAAGTGAACCACGCACGATGATGAGGTGATCAATTCACACCAACTACGTGAAAATAATACTTAACGTCCCACCATTATATAAATGGTAAGCTTCTACTTTCAGCATTGGCAGTTAATGAAGTCATTGTGTTTGCAAATGGCCTAAAGTACATTGGCAGCCTTTACTGAATTGAAGAAAGTACCGGTCTGGGTCAGGTCAAACAGCTGCCAATTCGTGTTGTCATTCAAAGCAACTATATCCGTACTAGAAATTATTTGATACCACGCCTTATCTGAATGAGGTCAGTAAGGACAGCTTACTTGCGGCAAAACCGAGTTTTCGCGATACGGATGAGCGTGTTCGCACAACGCTGGTAGGTGAAGCCGGAGGCACGACTGCAGT
>NW_020170505.1:196542-211972 GCF_000524195.1 Echinococcus granulosus
GGTGGCCGTGGTGGTGACCGTGTAGTACCCGGGATACAGTTGGTGTAGGACTGCTGCTCAGAATCTCACTGACATCGCCACAAGCATCGGTGCCCACCATCAAAGAAGAGACGCGGCTATTTCCTCGTGTAGACAGCTCGTGCTGCTGTTGTTGATGTAGTAGTTGCTTTTGGAGTTGCAACATTTGCTGCTGTTTGGCTTCTCGACGACGAGCCCGCTTTGTAATCTCCTTCATGTGCTTCGGACCAGGACCCTGTTTACTGTCCAGAACCTGTATAGAGTGAATGTCACTGACTATTATTTTCCAATCAGCAAGGCTTCTACATTACAATGTTTACGCCTTTGTAATCATAAAATGGGACTGAGATTGAATTTGATTGTTAGATAGAATGTACAGGAGTAGTGCTTTTATCATTCAGGGGTTGACTTGATTAACGCACATAAAAGTGACGGCAACAGATAGATATACACTAATGACAGCGTTGTTAAAAAATAAGGAATAGTACTATTCATTTTGCCATGGACATGGGATTTTATCGGCAAGGGAAAGTATAAATTTTATTTGCATAGAAGTACACCGCCTCGAAACAAGGTCAATGCAATGCAGATCCATAGGGAGGGAATAGGGCTACGCACAAATCTAGGCGAAGGGGAAAACCCCTAACAACTGGCTAGCAGGACTTGGGGTTTTTACCTCTATGACTGAGAGCATGAATTTGTAAATCGAAGTAACAGTGACCTCAAAGTTGTAGATGAAGAAGTATTATAAAATCTACTTGAAAAAGAATACGCAGATGAGATTTAAATGAAGTGGTAGAATTGGGAGCCGAGAGAACAGAAAATCAGTTCATTAGCGCATGCAAGTGAGTAAGAGGACATCGTAATCTCACCTGGGATTTCAAATAGCACCTTGGTGGCCTAAATGGGAGCGACTGCTAAACGAGGGGAATCGGGATTAGACATACGGGAGATTCATGTTACGACCTGCTGGTGTGATCCGTGTGGGACCATTCATACGGCAAGTTAAACATTCACTAAAGTACAATGATCCACATAGTTGGATGGAAAAATGTGACATCAGAACAGGTTGACATTTAGACCAGGAGAGGAGGGACTTGTTAAAAAGGTCGAAATAAAACTGGCCGACTGCATTCCATTCATATGAAAGAGTTGAATTGCACGCCTTCTGATATTCATTTTTAAAGAGAAAAATTAGTAACCGATTAAAGGACAACTCGAGGGGAAGCTTAAAGTACAAACGAATACACGCACACACGTGCGAACGTGTGAAGGCAATGCGTGTGTGTGCGGACCAAAACACAACAGCGCAAAATGGAGTATTCAAGCGGGTCAAGGCAGAAAACGCCTATCAATGAGGATGCTAAGGGATGCAGTACCAAGTAGTAAGTGCTACACATGCAATCTTAAACACGGGCTAAAAGTGAATAATACGTCACCAAAATACCAAGGGATGCTTTGTGTACGTTTGCTAATGCTATAAATCCTAAACAGACTGTTTTATCAGATGGAAGGTGGATTCAAAAAGTGGGTGGGAGAAGCATGATTTCAATAACGCCAGATGTTACCTGGAGGATCGGTCCTAGAACTCTGCCTGTGTTATGTGCCTTCCACAGCTACATAATCAAATGAACTTCCAGGAATTACGTTGATGGTGTAAGGGGAACCTTAAGTTCTTGTTTTACCAAATCGGAGTACAAGACAGACCAACATACGAATGCGGTATTTCAAGTAGCAAAACGTTAATGAAATCAATTACAGGAGCAGGAAAGCTTCCTTACGTCGTGTCTAGGTGCTTAGAACGTACGACTATTGTGCGTTAGCAATCCCTCCATCCCTTGAAACTAGAACATATTGTGTGATTAGGCAACGTTCAAACAAGCCCTAACTTTTAAAGCGGTCAACCTGATTTGATTGCATGACACACGAGCTTGCGTCGTCTTGTGGGAGGGTGATTGCTTCACCTACTCATCCTTGTATGCAAGGGCGTAGAAACTCTAGCTGGCAGCGTATGAAAGTTTGTTTTGCTAGACTTAGATTGTGCAGACTGCAACAACGGGCAATCTCATTTTCTCCACTAAAAAGACACTTCTAAACTGTCCAGGTTTCAAATTCTCATCAATTACACTTTATCCAACCAACACGCCTCCGATGTAGGCAAAGAAACCAAGTAGTATGGAACTGAATTTTATGTTCATAATATAAAAGCCAGAGATGCGAAGGGGTCTAAGAAGGATACCTTTGATGGAAATGGAGGCGGACGTGAAGTCCTTACCCATGCAAGCGCAGTTGGAGGGAAAAGCGTTTTATGGCAGTAGTCTTAGGTCAAGGTATGAATGGCTAGAATCGCTGCGACATGAAGACATGAGCATGTTAATGTTTAACAAGCACTCAACACGCATAAATGCGTCATTTCGTACGAATATGCAATCACAGATGCGACTGATTTCAACATAACCCAATTCCAGTGAGCGTCAAGATTACTGCGTCCGGCGGCCATGAATAAAACAAAAACTGTGCAACAACTAAGTTGCCATTTTGGTAATCAACATAAATCATACAAAATGCACGAATACCGAACCTTTCAATGAAAATGTGGTCCTGTGAACTACAAAAAATGGTAAATATAGTTAAATTACCCTGTTCAAAAGTTTGCAGCATCGAAGGAAACCTAATTCATACGTGTATTTATCATATAAGGTGTTTGCTGTCATGGTAAAGACGTTTAGCTTTTGTATAACGGCAACAGTTAAAGTTATTCACTATGCACATTGAAATATGGGTCCCTTTTATGGACCACCGGAGTAGAGGAGATCGCAGCTTTTGGGTGAAAAAGGATGAAAAAATAGTAGAGATATGAATCCTCAACAAACTAACAGAGTTAATAGTAGATTTGATCACCAATATACGCCCCAAGTGAATCGTTGCTGAATTGTCAGCCAGGAAGCAGAGGGATTATAAGCTGCTTCAAGTTAAAATTCACAGTATAAGAGCCAGTAAAAGGCCTAAGGCAGCTGCTCATACTTAGAATTGCGCATCTGAAATCAGAAAAAAAATATCTACAGCAGAACTTGAAACAGAAGACGGGTCAGCTACTGTCACACATATAAGATGCTGTGAAAACAATTGCGTTCGTGTGTTCGTTTCACAAGCGTTGGAATAAAAACACAAAGAGGGGTGAATCCAAAAAAATTAAAATCAGATCATAAACAACTGACGTGTCTTTAAGAGAAGGTCCCTTCCACAATAACAGATATTTCATGCGATCCGAAACGTATAACAACGACCTTATCCGTTCATTTGTCTCAAGCACTAACGTGATCGCGATTGATACTACAGACTGGTTTTCTTCTCCCAGCCCACTAATCACTCCTTCGCTTAGTACCACATCGTTAACGTGCGGCACGGAGCAGACCGATATGTGCAATGTTGGCTGAATGAAGATGGGATAGGCATAGGAGCACAAAGTGCCTGCCACCTTTCTCCGCTCCCACCTCGCCCAAAATGTCGAGAAAGTGATCGCGTTGAGTACTGACAAAGCCCAATCAGTTTGTCACAGTGACAAAATATTAAACCAAGTCGTGCATGATGGAGAGCGAGACATAAATAACCCTCCAAGTTCCAAAAAATGAGAAAATACTGCAGGACAAATAATGCGGAAGACGAACATAATATTCATGACCAGTCAGGGATCCACATTTTTTGCATTCAGTCGATACAGGATATTGAGCTCGAATGACTAAAACTAAATCAACAAAACGAATCTACTATAAGGCAGACATCGAAAGCAAAATATAAAATCAACACGGTGAGATTTCGCAAGGAGTAGCACTACTTCGGTCAAGCACAAAAACAGGGCCGATTGAAATGAATGTACTTGGTTGGTGACCATTCCTACCTGCGAGAAGTAGCCCGGTTGCCTTCCACGCTGAATCCAACGTTTGACGCAGAGTACACAAGCGTTGCAGAGATCGCCGCACCGTCTAGCGGCGACTTCACCAAAACAGGGACCAAAGTGTTCTGCATAGCGCTCAGAAGCTGTGAAACGCGAACTAGACGACTTTGTCCCGCAAATGCAACAGCCCAACCTGCTCCGGAAATGAGCACGACCAGAACCTCTACTGGTGCCACCGCCACTCATCACTTTCGTCAAAGAATCTGTCGGAAGACAGAGCTATCTTATCAGTATGTCTAGGGGCAAGGTAGCCCAACTTCAAGGTGATTATTTGCAGAACTTAAGAATATTTTGACCTAAAATGAGCCAGTTAATATGGTGAAGGTTTCACACAAGTGTATTTCTGACTACTGTAAAATTACACACAAAAGGCGAGCATTTCTCATCTTTATATGCTTTACCACCATCTGTGTTCAACATAGACGATGCTGTGTTCGACTCTAATGCCTTCAAAAGAATAAATACCTGTCATGTCGCACAAATGACCAGTAATATGATAACATATCTCGGAATTCTCAGTATCTGCAAAAAAAATCGTAAGCAGGCTAGCATTGAAATAGACAAGCAATCAAATCACTTTTGAGACGAAAAGCATTTATTGTGAAATTAAATAGAGGAATCACGTGCTCGTTTCATATCGTGCCAATAAATAAAAACACATTTTTACTCGTGGAACACGTCAGTTCTCGGACAGTTACAGACCTGAAAATCTTGCGGATGTTTTGAGTATTGATTTAATAGTGAGACACCTCCTAAATGACAATGAATTTAGCGGTGATTCACCTGTAGCGCAGCAAAGAGCGTTTGACCTGACGTCGAACAATTTTGTTGAAAAATGCGCTATAGCTAGAGGGTAAATTCAACGAATCCGAGCACAGACCAATCAAATACCAGGGCTGAGGGGGAAGCCGGCTTTTGGAATTTCCAGGTGTTTGTCATATAGATCTTTATTGAAATAGCGTGAATAGGTTTCTGGAAAAAATGATTCATATAATCTAGGATTTAGTATGCACATATAGCGCAAAGCGTTTAAGGTCCACAGCTCAACTGTTTCATAAATTACACAGGCGTCTGCTCATCGAGTTCCTATCAGTCGTCTTTCCCCTATTGCAGATTCAAATTCTCTTGTTACTGTTAGTGTTTGTTTACTTCAAGTTGCTATCCCTTGTTTCAAGGGGAAATCCTAAAAGATTATATTAAATGTTGCCAAGCATTTTTGACTACATGAGCTGACTACCGAAACCGTCTAGCTGTAGACCTATTTTCATGATAAGCGTTTAATAATTGAAAGGTGGAATAAAAATGCCTTTTAGCAAAACTGATGCGAACTTAGTAGGCCCCAAACTAACTTCAAGCAGATGGCACTGAAATATCGAAGAGAATTTTGGCATTGACTGTTTCTTGGTTTATTCAATCCGAATTAATTGGGAGGAAATCGTGCACATAACATTGGCCGAATATATGGATTTACTAGGTTGGATTGCATGGGTGCCTTTCCAAAATCAATCAGAAAAAAACTTTATGCTATATTTGCAACAAGTCAGGCCAAAAGGGCTATATTTAATGATTGTTTAAAAGCGCACTAATTTTTAATGAAACGCGTGGAAATAGCCACAGGATAACATTGCTAGCAAACTAATTTTTGGAACAAATCATATGTAGAATATGTTTAAGTTAAGGCATATGCGATACATCTGTATGACCTTAAGTCAAATGACATTTTTATGAAACCCCAAACAAGAAGTACTTTTTAAAACTGACAATTTTGTTGGCATCAAATATAGTCACATTACGGTAAGGTGTCTTGTTACGGAGACTTTCCTTCTTAATGGCATTATTTTATATATAATCCATTTTATTGACCTTTTTGTTTGCATGCTCTGAAATAAGAAGTAGGTTAACTACTGCGTTTATCGAATACATGGGGAATAAGCACACGTCTCTCGATCGTGAAACTCTTGACATGCTTCAGAAGAAGACGAAGATGTCACCAAAGGAACTTAAGGACTGGTACAAAAGGTTTCGTAAACAGTTTCCTGATGGACAAATGAGTCGGTCTGAGTTCGCTCAGGTTTATTCTGATTTTTTTCCCGGAGGTCACTCGGATGCTTTCGCAGATATTGTCTTCAATAATTTTGATACAAATGGAGATGGTGCTGTTAATTTCACGGAATTTACTTGTGCTTTGGGGATAATCAACAATGGATCGGTGGATGAAAAAATCAACTGGGCATTCGATTTATACGACCAAGACAAAAACGGTGTAATCTCTTTAAGTGAATTGACGACCATGCTTAAAGTGAGTTTACTTTCTTCAGTTACTTTACCTTCTGCTTGCAAATTCTTTTAAGTGTGTATTCTGCCTATCTTTATGGCTAGTAACCTCATCCCCAAAACCATCGTTTTATTCCTTTTGAGTCAAATTTTAGTTATTCACATTTTTTAATAGATGGTTTTTGTTGATCAGAGTGTGTTTTGTGAGCACTACCTAATTAAAACTTATTTTGAATTTCTTCTAATAAAGCTCTATTTTGCCTCTTGGAAACCAGATTTAAGCTATGTTCTCATAGACTTGTTACTGACGCATGTTAAACAGCGTTTTGCCCTTTGTAACTACTTCAAAAGTGGCTGAAAACCATGAAAAGCAGTAGGTGTTTCGTATTAATGAATATTTGAACCTGGGCTAGCATTTAATGAATTTGTTTCAAATGTCCATAACTACTTACACTACCGTAAATGCCTTTTAATTTATTAAGTAGACGTTGAGTACTCGAGTGGTTGATTGTTAAGCGCTCCATTGTAGCTCCGCCTTTTTTTTGAAGAAATTGAATTGCTTTTAAAAATACATACATTGATTCATTGCTAACTTAAAGCATAGAATAAGTTGCCTTACTTAAGTGTTAAACCAAGTGCTTTAACATTAGAGATCAACTCATGCATATAAATGCGTTGCTAAAAGCTGCTGTTTATCATATATTGGTGTTTATTCACTTAATCAAACCATTAAATCAGAATCCCACTGCATTATTTGCTTTAGTAGTGTGGTTGCATAATGAAATTGTGAGGGCAAACGTAACTGGGCATTATCATCATCATCAACTAATAAGTAAAAGCTATGCATATATTTCCTTACTGGCAATACTATAAGTGTGTTATGACTTTGTCCTTGAGGAATAGTTTTTAATGTTATTTTAAGCTATTGTTCATGCTGTTGCCTTGATGCTATACTGTGAAGTAGAATTTTTTAAAAAATTTTACTTCTAAGTTAAGCTTTACCTAATCTTGCATAATATTGTGCTTGAAACACTGTTGGTACCGGATCAGTTTCAAGGCAAAGGAAAGCCTGAACGCCATTTGTACTATTTTTCTTAGCAGTAAGGGAGTAGAACAGGAAGTACAAGTTTATCTGATAATAAGTTAGGCCTCAAAGCCAATCGTGCAGTAGAAATAAAGGCGCATCAATCCAAACAAACTAGCTCAATAAGAGCTGAAGCTGATTTGTGTTGCATAAGAGCGTAACGTTTCATACAATCTCGTAGTAAGCCGTGTGCACATTAGTGTTTTCTATGAAGGTGTCACTTAATTTTATCAAAAGGTGATTGCCTCTTAAACAAAACTACTTGGTAAAATTAATTTCTTCGCCAAATGGATGAAAATTGCAATAGAAAAGAAATTCACTCGTGGGTGCTTGTATACTACTCACTTAATTGATAAGGAACATTTTGAGCTTAAACTTTTTGACTTCCGCCCAAATGCGATTTCACAAACCCCTTTCTCAAAATGTCAGACGCTATCTACTCATCGTTCCCTTTTTACCTTCTCTTCATTACCACAATAAAAGACCTTTTTCAAGAAAACAAATATCATATGCCTTTAGATTAGTAGGCTGTTACAGAAATGGGTGGCAGCATACTTTGGAACGGGCGAAAATTTCGCTCTTTTACTTGCAGCGCCTCTAAGACCAATGATTTGTAAATTGCCTATTTTTTAATTTAAACCTCCCATGCCCAAGTATTGCGGCTTCTTTAACAGAATCTCCAAAATCTTGGAATTTTATAAATTGTAAAGTACTGCTAACGGACTGCAAAGGTGAGATAAACGGAGCTTTTAGCCTATTCAACCGTTCCTCATGAAGTAAAGCGGTTACTTCAGCTAAGGTTGGGAAGCGAGACATGTTTTTCCACCATTTTTATTACGCTACACTAATAAGTTGAGTCGACATCGTGAAAATTTACCAAAAATTGCGCATAGCCCTATGATTGCGTTAATTTGTACCCACTGACTGATGCAGTCGGTATGAGGTGTCACGAGATGTAGAGTCAAAACAGTGTGTGCATTGTGTCATTCATTTTGTATCAAAAAAATATATATTTGAGACTTTTCTGTAAAAGTTCGTTTACTTTGTAGTAACTTTTTATGCGTGCACATAATTATTATATATATAGCAATAATGATAGGTGCAATAGTACCATTATTTAGTCTACCCAGATTGAAAATTTGTGAATATTGAGGAAATTAATATAATCTTTCTCATTTGGGAATTTGAATGATTATAACTTCCGCACATGAAGTAGTGATGAAAACCATTACTACTACAACTACTTTAATCAGGTGTAAGTATTGCTAGGCAAGTAAATGGCAGAAAGTGTTACTATTTCCTTGCAATAATAATTTGCGACTAAGAGATTAGTTTATTCTGTTACGGAAAACGACTATATAAATAGTATAAGCAGATTTTCTCTAGAACCAATTAAAATTTAACATTGCGCTATAGCAAACTCTTAAATATTGTTAATTGTATATGTGTGTTATAAGGTGTTTTTACGCGGAAAGGCTTTAGGTTGCACGTTTGTGTTTTTCTCTTCTCTTCACTTAGAAAGCGAATGCTTCCCTATCCAACAAAAATCCAAACTTAGTTGCATAATACCTTTGAAACACAAAACTGGCATCACTGAGGCTTCTGTTATTCCTTCATCAGATGTGAAGCCTACATAGAAGACATCACAGCACATCACCTTGCATAGTGGTAACTTTCGGACCCAATTTCTGCCACATGTTACACTATATTCACTCAAAATAGGAAGTGGAAAAACTTTGTCAAAGTATAATATCACGTGGTTTAAGAGGAATAACACACAAAGCATTTGAAGCTAATAAATGTAGTCCTGACGCCTTCCAATGGTCCTAGTTTTTGCCTTTATGCCTTACTTATTCAGGGTTAATTGGTGTGCAAATATGACTCGTTAGTTCACCTATTTTCACACTGTTTATCTTATATTTGCACACTCAATGACTGACATGACGGTGCTACGTACTTACGATCACCATGTAACGCTTATCCATTGCTCATGTGCGAAGGTGGATTTAAAGTGACCGATTGTGGTAAAACTATTCAATTTAGTAAAAATAAAGGACAAACCTTTCGGCTTTTTTTAAAAATCAAACAAATAATCAATGTAATACTGGTAAATAAGACCGAAATATGGAGTACCATTAGCTCATAAACAAAGGAAACCGCTTCTTAATAATATGCGAGGAAGGCCTTCTCTGAGATATTATTTATTCATGCTTCTGCATTGCCCTAGAATAGAGCATAAGCTTGCCTGAAGTCGCGCAGGCTAACAACCAAAACCGTTTGTCCTTGAAATTAGGTAGAGTTTATCATGTTCATAAAGTGAAGCAAAAGGATGTGCTAAAATTCCCAACGATAATAACATGAATTTTCGGAGTTATTTTTACTTTGCACGCATAGGCCCTCTACAAGTTGGTGGGTGTCCTTGACACAAGCCAACTGCCACCTGGTCATTTAACTCCGGAGCAGCACGCAGCGGCCATTTTTGAGAAGTTGGATGTTAATAAGGATGGAACTCTCTCGCGCGAGGAATTTATACGCGGTACCAGTGGTGATCAGAATGTAATGGCTATGCTAAAATTTACCGACCCTTGCTGACTGCGAGGCGTTGCAATTTACGGAGGTCTTCCTCTGTCCTCGACACTTTGTGATAACTTGCAAAACTCCTAAGCTCGTCTGTGACACCTCAATGACTATTACTGGCCTCAATTACTCTACCCCTCTCTCTCCCCTCACTTGACATGTATACCTTTACTACTGATAAGCAAATACGGGCGCAATAATTAAAGCCTAAATTCACACTGGATAGATTGTTTCAATGGGATTACCTTCCCTATCAGGTATTGTAGATTTTTCATGTAGACTTATTTTCCGAAAAAAGAAGCAACTGGATCATAACCCTACTGAAAAAGCCATATCCAATTTTTAAATACCAAAGTCAAATAGAATTTGTGATTTTTGCCCGCTTTGAAAAAAGGATAATTCTAGATAGGGCTTGTCCGTAAACCGTACTGGAAAACTGGTTTATTAGTGACTGTCAGACACGCTTTGCAATGTTATTTTAAAAACTTCGTATCCAAGCTTTGGGAAAAGCCAACTGGATTACAAGGTTAATCAGGCTACCTCAAGATTACACCGCTGAACTAATGGCCATTGAAACAAATAACGTTGCAACGCACCCTTTCAGCTGCAAAATACGACCAAATAAGACATAAAAGTTAATTTATTCTCATGGAAGAATAAAATTTTTGGTCTGAAAAAGGTGCAAAATAACGGACGTCCACATTGGAATGGTGGCTTGTAAAGGGTAAACAAGATTGGGACATGTTAATCATAAATGCGGGGCTTTACGCGCGTGATCCCATCAGTCAACCCGCCTGTAAGCGCAAGCTCATGTATTGTTTGCTACTTCTCCGTGCCCGGAATGCAGTGCACAAGCAAAAGTATACATCACACAAACAAAGTCCCTTTCAAATCTGATGAGGCTGGTTTTGTGTGTTCACACCCATTTGAATTGTCTTAGTTGCCACGTTGTCATGATTACTTTTTGCAGGTGAGCCAACATAAACATGCATAAAGACTACAAAAGCTTTTTTAACAAGTAAAGTCAAGTGGATTGATGTTGAGTTTCAATTTTTCACATTTGTGTGGACATTGTCAATCCGCTCTACAAGCTGTACTTGGGTTGTTGTAGAAGCAACACCTTCAAAGTTGATATAGTTCGCTCCGAGTGCGATTGCCTAAAAAAATTTGGGAATTTGCACATAACTATGCTATGACTTGCCTTATTTTTAAAAAAAGCTGCCTTTCTTCGGTGATAAAAAACTTATCAAAAGTTCAAAAAAACAGGAACGCACGGAATCTGATTAGGAGAAATAGCAATTACCTTGGATAGCGACTTGATAATACCTTAGCTTAATATACAAATACTGTGTCTGTTCCTAATACTCGTGAACTTGGAAATACCATTTATGCCAGTTTTTACCTGCATCATCTCAGCGAGAAGAGGTAGTATATCCTCATCGCGGCCATTCCATTAATTTCCTCAGTACAAAGCGCATTTTTACTAAAAGGGGTGTCCACAAAAGTGAACTTACCACTGATAGAGCTAATTCGTTTTCCTTCATAGATACACAACCCCTAGCTAGGCAAGCTTAGATTTTCTTCTTTTGTCCGTCTTTAACAATGAAAAGAACGATCCGAAATCCCCCTCCACTTTTGATGTCACATTAGATTAAATAAGGCATTTTATTGCTTGATGTCAAGCGTTTTTACAGTCTCTCAGCTTGTGGTTAGATGAATGCTAATTCGTGGGTCCACTAAAAAAAAATGAAACGCTGATTATTTTTAGCAATTAAAGTGAACAAGAAGCGTAGGTAAAAGGCTAAATTGTCACTGAAAATATTTTGAAGTCATTGTCTCAATCAATTTGGCATACAATGCAGAGCTTTCTAGCAGGGAAGTTTATTTAGAAAATAGGATGAATTCGTGTGAGTAGGTTTAGGCGAGCTTGTGGACAAGATAAAACCGTCAGTTGCGCCACGATTCCCGTTTGATAGCAGTGGTCGTACAAGAGAGGCACTTGTGAAATACACGCATTGAATTGTCTCATCATTTGCAATATCGCGTATGGATTACAATAAAAAGTAGCTTAAGACACTGGTTAGCAAATGAATACATGAAAAATTGTGATACTTGCACAAATGACCAACCCTTACAACTGATTGTCCCAGTGACTAACTGCTCATAGCTTTTCGTGTAGATCATTGCAATACGTAATGATAGTCAGAGTTGTTTACTTACATTTCAACCAAGAGATTGCCTAAGCGATGTCTAGTAAAAGGCAACACCCTGTGTGGGCTTTAAAGGTGTCGCAAAACTGGTTATGTTTGACACCCTAAAAGCATACATTCTGTCACGGGAGGTCGAATTGTGCAAATGGATCATTTGTGAAATGCTAGGTGTTGAAGGCAGTCGAAATACCGTTCCCATATTCCTTGCGCCTGAAGAAGCACGTACTTCAACAGGGCGACAATCGTCAAGGTTTTTGATGGTCCCTTAAAGCTTCAACCAGGCATGTCAATCTCCAGTCCGGAGGGGATTTGTAAGCATTTTTATCTGCGGGTAGGCTCGTAGAAGATTCACATACACGCACACCATCTCGTCAGCACTTTCAAAGGCTCCTTTTGTCGGCTTATACTTACCCTCGTGTATAAACGACTAAAAGGTGGGATTTTCCTCTTTTTATTTTACTAGTGGAAGGCTAAAAATAGCAATCGAAGAGTATTTTTGATTTTGAAAACCCGTTGTGTAGATAAATTTTGTATTTTCCATATTTGACAGGTCATCCAAAACATTTACTTTCATTTCCGTTATAGCGGATAAGTCACATTTATAAAGCACCAACAATTAGGGCGTTGAAAACTTTTACCCTGTTTATTTGTTTTAAAAATGGGAAAATTGCGAGAATAGGCTGCAAATAACCGTGGTGTCAGCTCATTTAGGGAAGCAAAGCTCTCGCAGATTGTGAAAATTTCAGCTACGGTCCTGAGAAGCTTTGAATCTCAAAATTAATCAGTAAAGGCGATTGGAGGAGTTGCATGAAATTAACAAGTAAATGTGGAGTTTCACTTTGTGTTGTTTTGTCCAAATAATTTAGAAAAAAAGAGTCAGATTTTAAAAGTTGGAAGCTTTATTTAAGTCGCAGCAACCAAGGTGAGTCAAGTCATGAATGAGGTTGTATATTCCCCATGGATAAGCAACAAATTTATGATTAAAATCAAAGAAAAGTCTTTTCTAAAATTACAAGAATAATAAATCATATTAATTGGTGAATTCAAGAGGTAATGCGGAATGTAGTGACATTAAAATGCGCTTCACCTTCTCAGTGTACTGTGTTATGGATGCAGTTTCACATGAAATAGCATAAAATATACTAAACATGTCATTATTTCATGTAATGGGATGCATGCCTCTCTATATCGTGTATCAAATTACCCTAAGTATTCCTTCGGTTCGGGTGCTTCAAAATGCGAAGACAAGCTGTAGATAAAGTGGGCAACACAAGTTAGGCATCACTTCTTAATAAGATGTTCACGGCTCGCCGACAAATGACAGGTAAAGGGTGTTTTCAAGGCTCCTTTCACGCAGGAAATTGGTTGCATGATCCAACATTTGCCCCACCTTATCAATGACAGGCGGTTGGAACACCTTTACAAAAGTTAATTATGCGCTTTATTGAGGTGAAACACCTTTGACAAGTCACAATGCACGTTTGTGATAAAACCCAACCCTCCATTATCATTAGGTATGCCAAGTTAGACCGTGTAATGCCAAAGAATTAGTAAATTGCATAACTTCTAATTGTCGCCTTACCTCTGAGTAAAGTCTTGATTGGGTTGCCTAAAGTAAAAGGCAAAAGACGTGAAGGAAAACTAGTAAATGACTGCGAATTTATAATATTTGTACTAAATTTTAGTCATCAAAATTTAATCTGTGAGAAAAGTTCTTTACTTTGCGCCATCAAAAAGCCTCCAAACAGTTTCTTCTACAATGACGCAACAAGAATTAGAGCGGACATACAAGATCTGTGGCCGAGTATACACTTAATTTACTGATGTTATACATAACTACAATACGCCAAAAGTTGTCCACCCATGCCACCTACCAAATATGAAAAAAATGTGTAACAAAGTGTAGCGGCCCAAGACTCCCTGAAGACGACGAAAGAAGACACAATACTTGGGCAGAATATATATATATATTCAGCACAGAAAAGGTGTTTGGACCACTGGCATGACCCGAAGGCCAGCCCACCCAGCGAAGTACAAGGAGGCTAATTCAAAGCACAAAAGTGGCGCCTCACCAATACCGAGAAATAAACCACTAACGCATTACATAGCCTCTCTCCTCTTTTGAGCGTCGTCGTCCCCGGCGCTCCCGCAGGTCAACCTCCCGCGTCAGCCGTTACAACGTAGTCGATGCTGTAAAGAAACACCCACGAGCCGACCGTACTAGTCACCAAATTAGCGTCGCTGATCCCTCTTGGCAGCTTAACTGGATCTGGAGTTTTGTCTGGTTTAGGAACCTGATTTAGGACGGGGGAATTGGGCTAACCATCATGCGTGTCCATAGATGGATGTAGGGCCACTGGCCCAAAATGTATATTTGTGTAAGGTAGGACAAGATTTAAAACAGGTCCATGGGCGACGGTAGGGAAAGTCCGCAACGAAACTTCCAGATGGTTCACGGCTAGTGTCGCTTCAGTTGTTAATAGCTCTCCTGCAAAACAGGGACTGGGGTAGATGCCGAAGGTAGACGCCAACATCAACCCTTCTATTAGGGGTCATCATCATTCTCCCATCCGCAGCATATGTACTCCTTCCGCTCCACTAAGGTATATCACACAGAAATGGAAGATCAGGATACATGTGCTTTAAGATCGGGTTCGCTTTCCGCTGCCACCAATGTAGTGTCTCGGGCAGAATATATATTCAACACAGAGAAAGCGTCTGGGCCACTGGCATGACCCGAAGGCCAGCCCACCCCGCGAGGTACAAGGGAGCTAATTCAAAGCACAAAAGTGGCGCCTCACCAATACCGAGGGATAAACCACTATCGTATTACAAAAGAGTATGATTTTTTTTATTTTTGGAATATCGTTAATTGGAGGACAAACTTTCCTGCTTTAATGCAATCATATGTAAAAGATTGGCATAGGGCTACCCACAAAACCCAAACAATTCACACGACAGGTAAATATTTCGTGAATTTTCTAAACCGTATGAGATTTAGAAAATGCTCTCAATCTATGACTTGCAGCGGCAAATCAGACGTGCGCTACTGACCTGCATTTGATTTCACCGAGTAGGCAAACAAGCCCATTCTTAGCCTAATTTGTCTTTAGGGATATTCAAAAAACGGATTTGAAATCCAAGGAGTGCAAGCCGTGACAGCAACAATGTGATGGACTTCAGTGCGCAAGGAACAACGAGAGAGACGCCCTTTGTGTGCACATGCTGTAGCAAGCCACGGAAGAGTAACATTTTTATTGAAAGCCCCATGACAATGGGAAAGACAGACAGTAGGCAATTAATGTCTAACGA